>NC_067400.1:338501363-338778863 GCF_016432865.1 Antechinus flavipes | reverse complement strand
GTTATTTTTACCTTCTGAATCCAATTCTCCCTGTGCAACAAGAGAACTGTTCGGTTCTGCAAACATATATTGTATCTAGGATATACTGCGACATATTTAACATGTAAAGGACTGCTTGCCATCTGGGGGAGGGGGTGGAGGGAAGGAGGGGAAAAATCAGAACAGAAGCGAGTGCAAGGGATAATGTTGTTAAAAAAATTAACCTGGCATGGGTTCTGTCAATAACAAATTATTATTTAAAAAAAAAAAAGTTAAGAGACACACACACACACACACACACACACACAAACAAAGTAAGTACAAATGAACAAACATAAGGAACTAAATAAAAATAAATTGTTTATATTCTAATATGTGTATTCCTTTTGAACTGTTTCTGTACCAGAGGTTGCAGAGGGAATCTAATTAGGCAGAGAGACTGGAAGCTGTTCTGTTATACCTTGATGATCACAAAAGAATGAAAAGGGAGGAAAGAGGAATACACTGGGGGGGGGGGAAGGAAAAGAAAATGAAAAAGTTAGGTTAAAATTATCTCAGATAATCTATGTGCAAATAGAAGTCTTACCAAAAGAAGGAAGAAAGAGTAGAGGGAATGGGTGGCACTTGAACTTCAATCTCCTAGAAACTCAAAGGAGGGAAGGATATACATACAAGGTTAGGGTTAAGGTTTCTTAAGAATAAGAAACAGAAGAAGGAAATAAAAAGAGAGAGTAAGTTAAGAGAATGATTAATCCTAAACAAATCACAATTTTACTAAGGATGAAAAGCAGCTCTTTTTGTCATAACAAATAATTGGAAACTAATAGATGCTCATCAACTGAGGAATGACTGAAAAGTTGTGATATATAAATGAGAGAATGCTACTGTGTTGCTAGAAATGATGGAGATGGTTTCAGACAAACCTGGAAATCACTCAATGAAATGTTACACAGTAAAATAGTAAAGTAAGAAAAATTAGGAAAATAATAGATACAATGGCCACAATGCTATAAAATCAAACTATATCTGAAGGCTGATCGGCAAATGACCAATCACAAGTTCAGAAACTCATGATAAAATGTATCATTTGAAGGTCTCAGTGCAGAATAAGACTTTTTTCCCTTCCTTTCTTTCTTTTTTTTGCTGAGACAATTGGGGTTAAGTGACTTAACTAGGTGTCTGGCGGCTGGATTTGAACTCAGGTCCTCCTAACTTTAGGCCAGTCCTCTATCCAACTTTTTTTTTTTTTTTTTTTTTTTTAAGCCATGGCCAATGTGGAAATTTATTTTGCTTTACTACATATGTTGTTAACAGGAGTTCTGTTTTTCTTGGGTAGTGGGAAGAAGAGAAGGTGTACTTTTGTTGATTTAAAAATAAAAATTTAATTTAAAAAAGGTATACAATAAGAAAGTTGAACTCTGGTCTTCTAAACTCTCTCAATCTGTGGTCTTATATTTTGAAAAGGTACTTCAGAAGGAAAGATTTCTCTAGAGTAGAACAGAAAGAGAAGGCTTCCTGGAGGAGATGGAATGTAAGGCAGATCTTCAAAGATACAGAGGATTAAGATAAACAGAGTGGGAGAAGGGAATTATCTTAGAGTCAGGAACTGATGTAAACAAATGTGAAGACAAAAGAATGCTTATGGCACCTCTAGATTCAAAAGAGTAAACCAGTATGTTTGCCATGGACATTATGGTTAGGGAAGTAGTAGGAAGAGAGGTCTCAGATGAGTTTAGAAGCTGATTTCTGCTTTATGACAATACTTGTTATCTAATCAAAGTCACCTTACCCTAACAGTCTTTTTCCTATGGATTTCACACTCAAAAAAACACTGAATTTTTTCAGTTCCTGAGCATTCAGTAAAGATGCCATTTCCAAGAAACTGAATTAGAAGTAATGGACAGTAGTGGAGATTTTTTTTTTTAATTAATGGATTAAGTAAGCAGCAGAGGCCTGAGTCTTCCTTCTATATCCAATCCTCCCACTATGATTAACTAAGATAGGAATCCAGATTCAAATACCCAGGCCAGGCTATAGCATGTCTAATGAAAACCACAGCAAGGCAAGCAGGAAACTTAGAACTCCTCTCTGAAAGCCTAGCTTAACCCCATGGAAGCATGCAAAGGCCTGGGATAAAGAGAAAGAAAAATTTCAAATTGAGAAGTAGTGAAAGCTTACCATGAAGCTAGTCTCGCTTCCTTAAAACAAATAGCAGCAGTAATAATAAACACAACTCCTTCACCCTATGAGATCCCCTTTTGCTTCTCCCCCACCTTCATCCCAGACTAAGTGGTTCTGTTGAGTGGGTTATGGGGAATAAGGCCAAATGACCTGTGAAAAGGCTAAATTACACACACTGGCTATAGGATCTTAGAAAATCATTTAGTTTTCTTGACTATAGAATCTATATCCATACCTCACATGGAAGTGAGAAAAGTACTTTATAAACTTTTAAAAGAATAAAAATGTTAGGTTTATAGGTCATTTATTTTATTTATTTTTGCAGAGGCTATCAGGGTTAAGAGACTGTCCATAGTTAGATTCAAATGTTTGACCTGAACTCTGATCCTCCTGATTCCAGCTACCTAGATGCCCCTGGTTATTTATTTATTTTTTTAAATAAATGTATCCAAGGCAATCCCAATAAACTTTGGAGGGAAAACACCATTTGCATCCAGAAAAAGAACAATGGAAATGAATGTAAATCAACACGTGCTATGTTCACTTTTTTTTTCTGTTTTTTTTTTTCCTCTCCTGCGATTTTTCCCTTTAGTTCTGATTTTTCTTTCTCAACATGATTCATAAAGGAATGTGTATTTAAAAAAATAAATTAAATTTAAAAAAATGTAGCTTTAGTTCTTCCAAGAATATGGTATAGCACCAAACCAAGTATTGTCAAATTAAGGTCATAGGGCTGGAACTGACTTTACAGAATAATCTTAACCCCTTATTTTACAGATGAAGTAATTCAGGCCTAGAAAAGGAATGTGATTTATTTAAGGTTGTATAACTGGAACAGACACCTAGACCTTAGGGCTCCTGAATCCCAGTTTAAGGTTCCCTCTACTTCCCAATCGACTGTGTCAAGAATGTAAGCTTTAACATCACTATTTCAAACACCACTCAACTCTATCACAGACCCTCAATGCTTCTCCCAGAGACTATTGTAAAATGCTTCAAATTGGTCTTCTTGCTCACAGTCACTCTCCTCCACAATTCCTTCATACTGACAGACAACTGAAATTTCTAAAAGATTGTACCATATCAGACCTATATTCAAACATCTTCAGTGGCTCCCTGTTGTAATGGGATAAAATACAAGATCCTCAGTGGAGCATATATACAATCCTCTGCACTGTGGATCCTGCCTATCTTTCCAGAGTCATCTCCTATTACTTCTCTCTGCATATTCACTATTTCAGTCAAACTGGATATCTGGCTGTTCCCTGAAATCTTTGTCCAAGTGGCTCTCAGTGTCTGGAACCTCTTCTGTCTTAAAAACATACTTACTTTCCTTTGAAATGAAGCTCACATACCACCTCAAAACAAGGCCTTTTCTGTTTCCTGCAAATGTTAGTTCTCTCTCTCTCTCTCTCTCTCTCTCTCTCTCTCCCCCCCCTTCCCTCTCTTTCTCTCTGTCTCTCTCAATTACTTTGTGTCTCATTCTTGCCTTTATTCCAATGAGCACTTACTATGTTTTGATTTTGTCTTTATCAATCAATCAAAAAGCCTTCATGAAGCATGAGTCAGGCGTTATGCCAGGCACAAAGTTTGTCCCTGCCCCTAGAGTCTAGCACACAGTAGGTACTTAAAAGAAAAGTTTGAATTAAATTGTTGACATCTCAATTTTTCTCCCAAAGTCATTTCCCAATATATTCCCCTTAATTGATCTAATCCCACACAAAAATAAAATTTAAGCAAAACCAACCCCTATTGATGATGTGTACCAACATTACAAAATTGTAACCTATCATCTTTCAAGAGGAAGGAAGAATGTTTTAACGCTCAATAACCTACTTTTTCTCATAGATTAAAAACATTTGAAAATAGTGGTTTATATGCAAATGGATACTACACCAAAGGGGTTTTAAATGCACTACAAACATTTTCTTAAAAGGCATACCAGGGGTCCTCAAACTTTTTAAATAGGGGGCCAGTTCACTGTCCCTCAGACTGTGGGAGGGCCAGACTATAGTAAAAACAAAAACTTTGTTTTGTGGGCCTTTAAATAAAGAAACTTCATAGCCCTGGGTAAGGGGGATAAACATCCTCAGCTGTTGCATCTGGCCCGCGGGCCCCGACTTTCCCCCCCAGTAACTTTACTTTTGCTATTTATCCCATTTGCATGGAAAATTTTTCTCTAAAGAAAATTTTAAAAGCTCCTATTTGAATTATCACTAGTTCTGAATTAGTGACAATTGGATGAGTAGATTTTTAGGGCACTGCATTGGGAGTCAGAAGTCCTAGATTCTTTTCCTGGCTCCATCAATTAATTAGTGATGTGAGTTTGGGGATGTAAGCAAACTTTCTGGGTCTCACCTTCTTCTGTCAATGAGGGGAAGTAAATTCTGCCTACTGAAAATAAGTGGCTATGAAATTCAAGTAAGATCATGGGTAAAATGAGCAGTAGAGACAGCTAGGTGGTACAGAAAGATATCTATTAGATGTGTAACTCTGGGAAATCACTTACATCCTATTTGTTTCAGGTTCCTCACCTAAAAAAATGGGGCTAATAACAGTATCTAACTGGGAGGGCTGTTGTGAGGATCAAAGGAGATAATAATTGTAAATAAAGCTCTAAGCATGGTACTTGGCCCATAGTAGGTATTATGTTAATACTTAATCTCTTCTTAATATGAGTATAACCTGAAAAATTTAAAGTAGTATTATGATTAGTGAGCCTCAACTGATGAGCCATCAATTTAAATAATGTATACATGAGACCCATGTAAATATAGGTATATCATGTATGTTTATACTAACGGAAAAAAGTCTCAGTGTTGTTTGTGCCTCAGTTTTCCTTTGTTCCCTCTCCCCTCCACCCCAAATTTCTCAGTTGTCCATCTCAATGGCTGCTCTTTAGATGGAGCCAGCTACTCCCTTGGGGTAGGGGTGGGGGAGGAAGGTTAAGGGATCTGTTTCCAAGACACATACAGCCCCCTTGGCCTCTGGACCAAGCCCTTGAGAGCTATCATGTTTCAAAGCGCTGTCAACTCGTCAAAAACACCAAGCTTGGAGCTCATGTTCCGCAGATTAATTATCACAACTGCTGGGGGACTTATTGCCTAGGCAAAGCTGCTGCTATTCTCAGAGCACAAAGGGCTGCCGGCATCTCTCCATCATACCACTCCCTCATGGTGAAATGGTACTTCTTGCTGGGGGCGTGAGGGTGTTCTCCAGTGATTGCCAGCTATTTTAACAACAGAATAACTCAGAAAGGAGTGGGCTAGCTAAACCCTACTGATGCATTTCTTGGTTGGGAGGGAGGGAGAAGGAAGATTAGTGATGGAGATGAAAGGAATGGGAAGGGTGAAATTTTGGAGACTTGGGTCTCTATTTGTGGCTCAGCAACTGGGCAAGGCCTTTTCAAAGCAAATGCTGGAATGACCATTATGGGGGCCATGTGGCCTAGAGATTAGATCAGAGTCTGAAGACTGGAGTCCATGGTTACTTAGAAATATAGAATCCTAGGGATAGACGAGATCCTGGCTCATCTAGTCTAACTTCCCACCCCAGGTATGAATTCTTTCTACAACATATCTGACAGACTGTCATCCTGCCTTTTCTTGAAAACTTCCAGTGTCTTTTGAGATATAACCTATTTTACTGTTGAGATGAAATCTCTACACTTCCAAGTTCTACCTACTGGCATTAGTTCTGCTCCTCCTTTTGTTCTTCAAATACTCAAAGACAGCTTTCCTGTTCCCATAATCTTCTCTTGTCTCATTCCTTATGTGATACAGTTTCACATTTACCAATATCTTTTGGTCATCTTTTGAATGTTTGTCAATAGCCTTTTTGATCAGTGCTACATAAACTGACCAGAACAAGAACTAAGTACATAGGATAGCTCTTGACTTGGACAATGTACTTCTCTCAAAACAGTCCAGGATTGTAAAAGACTTCTCCCCCTTGCCCCCTGCAAACAACCCTTATACTGTTAATTCACTGTGTATCATAGCTCAAAGACTTGTGATATTGTTGGTATAGTTTTCCACTTTACTAATGCAGATTGCAATCCCTTTAAAAGCTTTAGTAGATAATCATGGGGAGTTGCTATGGATTAACCTACATATAACTAATCTGGTGAGGAGTGTCTATACCTTAAATGGGACTTACTACAACAGATATATAGTACATCATAGAGCCCCTGGTATGGCTGGCCAGAGCTTGTGTTCTGTCTGGGCAAAGCCTTCAAGGATCTGGAGTTCCCATCTAAGTCATGATGAGACACTGCAGTAAGGTTGTAGTGTCATATAACAGAACAAAAACTTTTCAGTCTTTTTTTTTTTTTTAAATGAGAATTGTCCCTTTGCCACATCTCTCATGGTTTGCATTTGTGCAATTAATTTTTTGTATCCAAATAGAAGATCTTCACCTATCCTTGTTAATTTTACCCTGGCAACATTGGGCTGACTTTCCATACCTGTCAAGATCTTCTTCCAATATGTCGGCTTCCAGTTTTGTGTCATCACCAAATTTGATGGTCAAGACTTAAGTACTTTTACCTTTTTCCAATATAATAATAAAAAGGCCTAATAGGTCAGAGTCAAGTAGTATGCTACCTTTTAGCCCTTTAAGTGTAAATATTGATCCATGAATCAATTCCAATTCTCTGTACTATCACCATCCAGCCTACAATTCAATTTTGTCCAGAGATTATGTGACTATTAAATAGCATCTTAAAATCCAAATATATTTTATTCATAGTATTCTTGATTTACTGGTTTAATTAGATTGATAGCTGAAGTTATAGGAACTTCATGAGATGGAATCCTTGGATTAGAAGATAACTCTAAAAGGTCCTGCCAAAATAAGGAATTGATTTCCCCTCTTTGGGCCTCACTTGTAAAATGAAGTTTTTGGATTAAAAATTTTCTGAGGTCTCTTCCAGCTCTAACATTCACTTTAAGTCCCTCTTTCCTATACTGATGCTAAAGCTACTGTGAGATAACGCCTTTCAGTATCCATGGAAACTATATCAGATTAAGCTGGTGACCCAGAGGTAAATGACTGAGTTTTTCCATTACCACCCCCTCGAACCTATTTGGTCTATCAGCATTAACTTGCCATAGGTGACAAGGAAGCAGTCTTTGATGATGTTGGAGAGGAACCTGTGACCAATGAGTAATAAACCCACCCCCATTCCATACCCACTCAGTTTCATGGGTTTCCTATTTGGGATCTGGGCAAATTAGATTGTATATGGTATCTGGGAGACCAAGGCCACAGAATCATTACACATTTGGGTTCACTTATGTTTTTCTGGGGAGAATTTTAGGCTCTTAGGTTTCCCCAGAGAGAATTTCCACTTACATGTAAATGATCCACAGTCATTGGCCATAAAGTGAATCCTAAAGCTGTGGTTAGTAACTTTGAAAATATGTAATATTAAAAAAAAACAAACCAAAAAACACCAATAGGACAAACTGTGACAGGCTCAGTTAAAGGAATCAAAACATAGAACTCACACTGTCATTCTTACCAAAATTGTTTTGGCAACCTGTCTTCCAATAAAAACCAAGATGCCTTTTTGTTTTTTTCCTTAAAATCTTGAATTCTCTATCTGTATCCTTAATCTCACACCTCCCCAGTGCCCCCTATTGAATAACCTCTACGTTCAGTATTAGGGATAAAGTAAGGAACCTAAGAGGCAGCTGGGTTTTTGAGAAGCAAACCTGCTTTTCTTCTATCAAACAGCTGTGTAAGCATAGGAAAAAAACCCTTCTTTAATTAATTTAATAGGATTCAATTTAGTTTCTAAAATGGTTACAAGTCACCCAAGGGGGACCTCCTCAGCCCAGTCTAGAATAATTAAGAGCTCTTTCAATTCAGAAGCACCTGTCAAAGGAAACACCAAGCATCATTGGGCTCCTGTTATAGCTGCTCTAGGGTAGGATAATCATCCAGGCACGGAATCCTGGGACTATATAAGATACCTCTCTCTGAAAGGTCATCTCCTCTTTACCTCTGTTTTTCTAACCATTCTAGCTAGATAGCCATCTATCTGCACCATATGGCTGTGGAGAAAACCATTCACTGACAAATGGTAGGAAACTGTTCTCTTTTAATACATAAAGAATAAAGAAGTAGAAAAACATGACAACTGCTCTTTGAACCAGTTATTCATGCTTGACTATTCACCAGGTGGTAGCTACCCAAATTTCAAGTATAGTGTTCATGAAGTTAGAACTAAATAGCTTCTGAAAAGCAACCTAAACCAAAAAAGTGACTGGAACCAAACTCAATCACCTGTTGGTATTTCAAACCTGAATGTTTATTAACAAACAATAATGATAAACTAAAGCAAAGTTGCTGTTCAGTAAACCAAGTTAAACTTGGGCCAAACCTACATAATTTCTAAAATAACTGAACTAACAAAAAACCAGAACACAAAAAAAGTGATTAGAATTGAAGTTAAGCCAATATTCAAATTTCTGATGTCCCCAGAAATAAAAATACAAGCAGCAAATGGTAAGATTATTGGATCAGAAGCTGGGATCTAGAGCTGAGCAAATCATTGAACCTCTCTGGGTTTGTTGTCCTACGAGGTCCCTTTCAGCTCTCCATGTATCACTCTATGCTATATGTACTATCTGTGTGACCTTAGGCAAGGGACTGAGTTTCTAAGTGTCAGTCTGCTCACCTATAAAACAAAGGCGGTGGGACTAGGTGATCTCAAAGGTCTGGCACTAACAGCCCATGATTTATCTTCCTTTGCCCTCCATCTGTCTCTGCCCCAAATCCTTTCCCCTAGGCCAGACAGGCTGAGATCATGTCCTCAAAGCCTCCAGAGCTCCCATGGAGTCTGCAGTCATGAGAAGTTATTTTTAAAGACGAGATGACAGCTCCGACGGTTCTGAGTCTGCCCTCTGGGTCAGGGTCTGAATATTCTAAACCACCGCATGCCAGAAATCACATACAGATTGGGGAAATTACCCTGCAGAGTTAGGCGGCCAGGGGCCTTTCCAAGGAGCTCAGCATCTCCTGTTCAAGATGTCAAGTAAATAAATAGAGAAACTTTCCCCTGCTGTAATATTCATCTCCATAATAAAAGGTCAAGTCTACTACAAATAATGCTTCCCATAGTTTAAAAAAACCTGGGTTTGAAGGTAGGAGAACCTAGTTTCAGCTCTGGCTCAGTCACTAATTAGATTGCTACCTTAGTATTCTGGGCTTTGGCTTTCTCATCAGTGAAATGCGGAGGTGGGACTAGATACTAACATTCCCTGAGTCTAAGAATTGATCTCCTACACATTTTGTATTTATTCCTACTTATTTAAATTCATTCTGTCTCCCTCTCTTCCCCCCTCCCCGCCATGTCCTGCTCCTTCCTCCTCTCCAATATAAAGCCTTTGGGCTACTTAATTTCACAGTACAGGGTTGGGCATGCAGAAGCAGCTCAATAAATCTTTACTGACAGATTGGTTCACTAGGTATAACAATCTCTGTCCCTCTTCTCATAGGTTTATTAGAGGATCAGGTGAGATAACAGATGTGAATAATAATAATAATGACCTGTTAAACTCTCAAGCTTGAAGAGTTTATGGTCTCTAAGAACGAAGATGATTTCAACCAGATTAGAATGGAATTAGAGCCCTGTGAGAAGAAAGCTTCTTGAGGGTCGAGTGACTTTTTCCTTTTTGTCTGTCATCTCAGCACTAAGCAGGAATTTAATAAATCTTATTGGACTGAATTACAAATTCATTCATTTAACATTTACAAAGTAGCTACTCTGTACAAGGTGCTGTGACAAACTTGAAAGAGATTTTTTAGAGAAAACACAATCTCTTTCCAGGTGGAGATCATAGCCCCAAATTGGAAGATGACATACACATGCAGGAGCTTTTCTACATAACTATGCATGACAAGCACATAAGAGAGGATTTAAGTGTTTGGTGAAGTCTGAGGAAGGGAAACTCATTACTGACTGGGTGAAGGGGTTTTCAGAGAGAGAGAGTTTTTTGAACTGGGCTTTAAAAGATGGGTAGGATTTTAACAGTGAGAGGTGAGTAGACAGAGGGCTAGAAGGTAAAACAAAAGGCATGTTAGGAGTTGTTTAGTGACCCCCACTTGGGATTTTCCTGGCAAAGATACTACGGTGGTTTGCCATTTTCTTCTCCAGCTCATTTTACACATGAGAGAACTGAGGCGGGAGATAAATGAGCAGAGGGTCATTCCACTAGTAAGTGTTGGAGATGAGATTTGAACTCAGATATTCCTGACTCTATCCAGTGCTCCACTGAGATGCCCCAAGGAACATCAAGAGTGGAGCACAGAATACATGCAAGGTAGCACTAGTACAAGGCTGGAAAGGCAGGGTGGCACCCAATTCTTCTTGAATTCAAGGAAACTCTTGAATACTCATTGTTTGAACTTTATTTGGTATGTAA
The DNA here is from genome assembly GCF_016432865.1 of Antechinus flavipes. Taxonomy (NCBI): domain Eukaryota; kingdom Metazoa; phylum Chordata; class Mammalia; order Dasyuromorphia; family Dasyuridae; genus Antechinus; species Antechinus flavipes. The sequence continues at coordinate 338,768,271 of NC_067400.1, read as the reverse complement.
CTCATTGAAGGGTTTGGCGCAGAAGAGTAATCTGACTAAATGTGTAAATAAGGAGGATTGATCTGAGAATAGTGTGAAGGTTACATTGGAGCGGGATGAAGGAGAGGCGAAATATGGGGAAGACCTGTTAGGAGGCTATACCAAGAACTCAGGTTGTCGGGGTAAGGGCCAGGAAATACTACATAGTACTGGTGGGAGCAGAGAAGAGTGATGGGTGACATACGTATTTTGGAAGTAAAAAAAAAAAAAAAATTTAAGAGGATTTGGCAACTGAATGGATGAGGTGTGGGAGAAAGATGGAAGAACCAAACACAAGGAAGTTTACATACAGGAAAATAGTGCCATGGAGAGAAACAGTAAGGACAAAGGGGGGAGGATTTTTGGAGAACATCTAGTTTTACAATCATTGAATTGAGATTCTGGGAAGATATTCTGCTGGTCAATGGTCAATGCAAAACAAACTCAGGTGAGAGATTAGGCCTTGATTATTTAGCTTGATTTGACTAAGGGTGATAGCAACCATTGTGTGGGTGCAAATCAAAAAGGGAAGAGGTAGTGAGAAAAGTGGGCTGAGGGATGTCTATGTGGAAAGGGTGGGAAGACTGAGTGTTCATAAAGGGCACAGAAAGAATGATGAAATAGGGGAAATGTGTATAGTGCTATGGAATCCAAGGGTGGAAGGGAGCAACAAATCAGAGAGGGAGGTTGACACCAAATGCTTCGAGGTAACAAGAACAATAAGGACTGAGGAAAGCCTGAGGATGTACTTTTTGAGACTGTAGTGTAAATGGAGTGGTTAGGATAAAATTTAACCTTAAAACTTTGAAAAGTGGGTGATAAGAAAGTAAAGGTAATGAGAGTAGATTGTTTGAATACTCAAAGTCCATATATAGAATAAAGGCAAGGAAAGAACATTGATTTTTTCCACTATTACTTTACATGTATTAGTCTTCATTATTATTATCGTAATAAATATCTCTTAGATGCTGTAGCAGTAGAGAAAGCATTGGATGTAGAGTGAGTTGGAGTTAAGTTGGAACCCTGCCATAGACATTTATTAGCTATGTTATCTGAGCAAGTCACTTAACTTTTCTGTGCCTCAATTTCCTTATCTGTAAAATGGATGTAATAGCATATGTCTTATAGGACAGATGTTGTGAGTATCAAATGAATTGATGCAACATATGAAAGGGGCTTTGCAAACCTTAAAATGTTACATAAATGCTAGCTACTATTAATTATGGAGATGCAGTGTGGTGAAGTGACTAGAGGATTTGCCTCAAGGTTGAATCAAGTTCTGTGTCCAGCACTTACTGGCTGTCGTCCTGGGCAAGTTTCAGTGCTCCAGCTTCTTAAACTGTGGTTTGTGACCACATATGGTGTCCCAATCTTATAACTGAATTGAGATAGTCACAAGATTATGACTTTTTGGAGAACATCTAGTTTTACAATCATTGAATTTGAGATTCTGGGAAGATATCCTGCTGGTCAATGGTCAATGCGAAACAAAGGAGAGTCACAAGATTATATCAATAAATGTTTGGATTTGTACCCCTATTTTATATATCTATATATCTGGGGTCATGCAAAAATTTCTTGGGCAAAAAGGGGTTGTGAGTGGAAAAAATTTAAGAAATTCTGCTCTAGGGAACTCCCTAAGAGTTTTAACTACAGGTCACATGAGTTTCCTTATCTGAGGACCAGAGTTGCTATTCCTAATCATAAATTAATTTGAAAATTAAATCAGAATAGAGGAAACTAAGCTTTGTAGGTTATATGCTACACATTGCTACTAATCATATGAACTACATTATTTTTGATCAGACACTCAACACTCTTCCCTCAAGGATGCAGACCCCTCTTTTGCTACAGCCTACTCCATCAGGGGCTCTTGTAATAACAGAGGAATACAGCCAAAGCAAATTCTCTTAACCAGGAGCAGTTGGGAGGTCTGTGGCCACATTGGGAGGAACCCAAACATCTGGCTGTTGAGATTGTTTTGCAGTCAGAGCCTAGAGGGAAAGAAAAGACAGAGGAAAGGGAAAAAAAAAGAGTGGAGAGAGAAAAGGAGAAAAGGAAAGAGGGAGAGAAGAGAGAAAAAGGAAGAACAATAGGGAGAGAGAAAGAAAAAGAAGACAAAGTGAGAAGGAGAAAGGAGGAGGGAGGAAGGGGGGAGAGGGAGAAGGAGAGAGAGAGAGAGAGAGAGAGAGAGAGAGAGAGAGAGAGAGAGAGAGAGAGAGAATGAGAATTTATATTCATAGTATGGGGCAAAGAGAAGGATATGTTCATTCATCTATTGGCTAGGAAGATGAGTAGATATGTTACTGGACTGGGTCCTCTTTCTGGGGATGTCTACAAGTAGGGACAAATGGCCCTCAAAAGCACTTGAAATCCACTGAAGGGGTTTTGGGGAAGCTGGTGATATAGAAGATGTGCTATCAGTTCAAAAGATTAACTTTACTGAGTTCAAATGCAGCTTCAGATACTACTTGTGTGATTTTGGGAGAATCACTTAATCCTATATGCCTCAGTTTCCTCATTTGTAAAATGAGCTGAAGAAGGAAATGGCAAACCATTTCAGCATCTTTGTCAAGAAAAATCACAAACGGGATCACGAAGAATTGGGCACAACTGAAAAAGCCTGAACAACAAGGGCTATTAAGACCTAGAGTTTCACACTCTTCTGTTGTGGTAGGTTGAAACTTTGGGTTAGTAGTCAGCATTGGATAAATTATTTTATGTTTTTTAATTCAATTCATCTAAGAGATAATAGGTGCTATCATCATAATCCTACCTTACTTATTTAAGGTTTAAGTGACTTAACAACCTCAGCTATCCAGAATATGGTAAAACAGCAAAAGGAAGCAAAACAAAACAAAACAAAAATCTTTAAGATGCCAAAATGTTACTAAAGTCATAAAATAAAGTATGCATTTTATTGATAGAGTCTCAGGTTCTCCCTCATGTCCCACTTTTATTCTTAATTTATAGATAATCTAAACAAGTTTTATGAGCTCAGAGAGATGTGAAACAGTGGATTCAAAGAGTGAATGAAGCAGATACCACACCAGGAAGTAGTGAGAGCTCATCTCAAGGAAGCAGACATCAAAAACAGACATCATAACTGGTTGTGATGAGAAAAGAGGGTTAAATTTAGAATTAAGAAATCTGGGGTTCTGGTCCAGTTCTGCCCCTTCCTAGGCAGTGTGTCCTGGGGCTCACTCATGAAAGTAACAAACATCCCTCCTCAGGCCCTCACACTATCACTATATAAGACACATGACAATAAATGATATTCATGATGACCTAGAGCCATCAGTAAAAGGCTAAATTAGGTTAGGAAATTCTATTTAGGTACTATAGAAGCATGATACATTTTTAGAAAGATTCTCACCCAAAACAATTAAAATAAGAGGAGGGAAAAGTATTAGTGAATAAAATGGAGAATTTTCAGCTATCTGAAAAATCAATCGATAAACATTTATTAAGTGCTACTATGTGCCATAGCCATATGAGCCAGCTAGGTGATTCAGTGGATAGAATACTGGGTATGTAATTAGGAATATCTGAATTCAAATTTAGCCTCAGACACTTATTTGTGTAACCTGAGGCAAATTACTTAAATCTCTATTTGCCTCAGTTTTTCATCTGTAAAATGGGAATGCAATGAATAAGAAAGTACTCCAGTATCTTTCCCTAAAATACCTCATGGACAATTCCATTGAGGTCATGAAGAGTTGGACATGACTGAATGACTGAACCTTCAATGTGCCAGTAACTATGCTAATTGTTGGGGATATAAAAAAGAGGCAAAGGAAAATCTCTGCCCTCAGAGAGCTTTCAATGGAAGAGACAACATGCAAATAAATATATGAAGCTAGCTACAGAAAGGATAAACAGGAGATAAGAGGAGAGCACTTGAATTAAGAGGGGCTAGGCAAAGCTTCCTGGAGATTCCGGATAGCCAAAATAATTTTTCTAAACTATATTATTTGTTAAATATTTGCATCATAAATATCTGTCCTCCTTCTAGAAGGACTTGAGGTACAAATTAGATTAGTTGGCTTCCAAGATATTTTGAGGTGGTGAAAAGATTAAAACTGGTGTAAGCTGAGATGGAAAAAAAAAAAAAAAACAGAAAAAAACAGCCAGAATTCTAAAAGAAGTAAAAGCAGATATTTGTAGCATTTTAATAAACTGTGATATTTAGAAACACATTTGGCTATTTTCTAGAAGATACAACAAAAAGAGGGGGAAAAGCTTAATTTTTATTTTATGACAATAGCAAAGTTAACACATATTCAGAGAAAATATTTTTCCTGGAACTGAACTTAAGTAGAAATTGGCCACGTGGGTTTTCATATAAAGGGAATCAAAAGGACATTCATTCTACTAATGGATAAATATTTATTTATTAAATGCCTATTGTGTCTAAGGCACGAAGAGAACATAGTGGCAGTATCTTCAACTATGGTTTTGCAAAGAAAAACGAGGATGGTAAAGCTGGCTTCTGCTACGTGGGTAGACATCTGGGAGGATCAAATGAGATTACGAATGTGAGGAGGCTCTGAAAAAATAGAAAGGTACTATATATTGTACAAATGTGAAAAAAATGTTGTTGTTGATATTAGCATATATTTCCAAATTCTCCTCTTCCAGTTTTTCACAGCACAGGAGGATACTTTCATTTGGGCACCCCTATGCCCTGGTAGAGGGATTACCCACAGGTAGAAAAGATATGTGTGTGGGGGGTGTATGTGTGAAGTTTCTCAACATTCAGTCAACCCATTCTGGTCTTGATCCATGTTCAGTTAATCAGTCTTCCTGGATCTCAGATTTGTGTTTCTCAAATACTAAAAAGACAAAGGAAAAAACGTAGTATTCCCCTGCCCCCACTGGAGAATCATCCACTTATACTTCATGTTTAACTAGATTCACTTTCAGATGACAGCAGGAAACCTGGGAGGAGTCTCTTAGTTGCTTCAGAAAGGACAATTAGAGATTAAAAACCAAGGGGAAATTAATCATGTCCTACCTTGTGATATTTCTCATGCTATTATGTAACTTTTTAAGACAGGTAGATCATGTGTCTCTAAATAAATAGTAAGTTTCTCGCCCTGTTTCGCTGCTTATACCACATCGAGTACCTAGTAGGAATGAAGCAAATATCTTTTAAAATTTTATTTGGAAGTTCAGATTTGCCCTAGAGTTCAAGGAGTGTGCAATTCACAGACACAAGATGAATTGCTTGTTCTTGGGCAAACAGATGTTGCTTCAGAGTACGTGCTCATGAGTGATAAAAGGATCTAAGATACACACACACACAGTCTTTAATATAGGAAATGGAGAGAACATTTCTTAACAGAAGCCTCTAATTCCAAGGTGACACTTTCACAGGGCTTCTGATAAGAATAGGACTTCAGCTTCTCTACCAATCACTCCACCTCTGGATGACAGAATACACCTGCACCTCCAGTGACCACCTCACTCCCATGCCCCACATCAGCAGAGTGAGAACAGAAGCTTAGAAGGATGGGTACAAACTTTGCTCTCTTAACCAATTCTCTCTAAAAGGCCAGCTTTGAGCATTAACTAACAGGACTTATTTGGGGTAAAACCTTATAAAAATAGATGTGATATATGCATATATTTTTATAGATCCAATGCCAAGTTTCATGTGAATATGAATTAAATGTACTTCCTGGAGATATTGAAATTAGCCTGGGGGTAAGGATGGAGATACAGCATGTTCCACAGAGGCAGGGACAGTCAATGACCCTATTCTCCTCTTTAAACGTCAAATAGAACTTTGTCTTTGGTTGCTACATGAGAAGAAAGGGGATTTAATATATTTTTTCTCCCCGATAAACCAGATTAATGGAGGTTACCTAGACTGAGTGAAGATAGGACAGGGCTTCAGCACTAAAGAATTTGATGGAGATAAGATGCCAAGCTAGAATACCTAAGGTACTTTCCAGTTCTAATATTCTTTTGTTCTATGATTCACAATTTACTGTAGATCAGCTCTGAGAGGAATGTTGCACCCCATTTCCTCTAGGATAAAAGCTCTTTCTTTTTGGCATTTAGAGTTCTCCAAGCTACCTTTCCAGACTCCCCCTTCTCCTTCTCTTTCTCCTCCGCCTCCTCCTCCTTTTTAATAAAGGATTTTTATTTTTCAATACAAAATTTTGTGTTCCAAATTTTTCTCCCTCCCTTTCCTCTTTCTCTCCTATAGAGCAAGTTATACAATATAGGTTAAACATGTGCAACACTTCTAAATATATTTTCACATTTGTTGTGTTGCACACAAAAAAAATCAGATCAAAAGGGGAAAAAAATATGAGAAAGGAAAAAAAAAACAAACAAGAAAACAAAAAAGCTGAAAATACTATGCTTTGATCTGCAGTCTCCATAGGTCTCTCTTTTCAGACTTATTCTGCACGACTCCCCTCCATGTACCCTACAGTTGATCAGTACTGTTTTTCATGTTATTCTTCACAATGACATTTCATCTTCTGTCTTTGCACAAGCAACAGTCATTCACACCTCTTCATCTCCACCTCAATTTCCATTCCCTTTATTCCCCAATCCTAATTACTTATATTAATTTTGACCATACCTTATTTATGCATTTTGTTTCTCCTGATAGAATGTCATCTCCTTCATTTCTGCCTTTGGATCCCAAAATTAAAGCATAGTACCTGATACTCTGTGACATTTAATAAATATTTGTGATAGATATTTCATTCCTCCCAGGGAACACAAGTAATGGGCTTTTCAGGTTCCTTCTCCCTGCACTTTCAGAGAACACCTAGCAATACCCTATTTAGCTGTCACTAAGATAGGTTTCAAGGACTGGTTTCATTTCCTTGGTACTGTATCCAGTTGAACTCTGGGACCAGGCAGGGTGCTGAAGAAGACTTTATCAAGGCTAAAAATTCACAAAGTGCTATACAATGCTCTGATTCATGTCTTCTGAGACAGGATGGTACCATCTGCCCCATTTTCCAGGCAAAGCCATATTACAGACAAGTTAAACTTAGGGTACTGCAAAGACAGCAGAAAATTGTTTCTCTCTCCCCAAAGAATCCAAGCATGACATCTTTGCTTTGTGTATGGTTGATTTGGAAGCTGTAACTGAAGAAGAATGTAACCTATGCAGAAGAGGTAATGTTACATATGGACTGAGACTGAAAAGAAGGTCTTCTTGATTTGTAAAGATTCAAGACAAGAACCAACTTCAGTAATATCATGAAAGAACTGGAGAGGATGAATATGGACTTCAATCATCAATATGGGAATAAAGAAATTTAGAGACTAATTCTAAAAATTTGAAAGAGGGAAAAGAAGACCAAAAAGCTTTGGTTTTTGGCTGATATATGCAATTTCTAAGGGATACAAAAAGACTAATCTAGAGTAGTCATATGATATTATAACAGAAAGAGTCTTGGATTTTGTTCTCTTATTTGCTGCTTACTGGGTGACCATAGCTAAGACACTTATTTCACCTAAATTTCAGTTTCCTTATCAGTAAAATGAGGAATCTTGCATGGTAGACTAATTATGAAGAGTCAGAGAAATAGAGTAAGATTTCATTCAATGAGTATTTACTGTGTGAAGTAAAGCAGACCAAAGTAAGCAGAACCAGAAGAATGGCAAAGAATGAATAAAATAAATTAAAAGAACCATAAAATGAAGTTAACTGAGTAAACATAATGAGGAAGAGAGAAGAAACACACCTCCTTATTCTTCAGCAGAAAAGTAGGTGCAGACTATTGATATATGAGATAAGTCTATGATTTTGCTAACTTTTGTTGTAGCTTTTTGTTGTAAGGGAGAACTCAGTAAGTGTGATAAGAAAGGATAGGTCTAGAAATGATAATGATAGAAAAGCAAAAGTCAACAACAAAATTTATTTCTAGGACATGAGACTATATTAAATCATCTCTAAAATCTCTTCTGCCACTAATAATCTGATTGCAAGAATACAAAGACTCCAACAGTAGGATAAGAATCAAACTTTTTACTTCTAAATGTTGAAAAGAAGGGAAAGGAGTTAACTAGATCCACAAAGTTAGTGAATGAGACCACAACAATGGAATTATTTTTAAACCTAAAATACTGTTGGAATCTTTACAAACTGTTAAATCTTTAGAATTGATAGAGACAATAATTATCTAATTTAGCATGGTTCAGTATGATTGATCTGATCCTACAAGGAAATGTTATGGGCCAGAAGAAACAAGGTACTAAATGGAACTGAGAAACAATGCTTGTGTTCACACCTTTACTCATTGGAGTTCACATGTTTGGGAGATTTCAGGGTTTAGTATGAGATATCCGAATTCACATCTTCCTTGAAGCTCTCAGGGCCAGAGAGCACTCTGGGAGAAACCCATAATCCCAATCTCTCTCAAGAGGTGATCATATATAAGAAACAGACAGAGGCTCTCTTGGGGAGTTCAGCTGAAAAGATTGAGAGGGGAGCCAGTAAAGAGAGTTTTACTTCGGAACATTCCCAGGGGTTAGAGAGGAGCACTCTGGGACAGACACAGCACTCTGGGAGATTGAGAGCCAGAGGCCCTTTCTTGGAGGCAAGACAGATTCACCTTGGTGCTGGCTGGAGGCTGAAGAAAGCAGAGGCAGAAGCAAAGGACAAAGTTGCAAGAGCTCTTAGAACCAAGGAGAAAAACAAGCCTCTAAGAAAACTAACCTGGTTATATTGAAGGACACAATAAAAGATCTGAACTTTTAACGCCTGGCTGCATTTGGGTGATTATTACTTTTAACTGAAACTAAGGCTACCTCCAGAAAACCTCCCTGAGAAAGCCTGCTCCCAGAGAGAAACATTATTATTTTAAAAAAGAAAAACATCACAAAATACAATAACTTCAAAAACAGTTTCTGATAAATTAAGTGATGATGGATTCATACTACATTATTAAAGGGAATTCTGTGTATTTAAAACATCCCTTTGGCCTGTGAGATGGTGTTATCTCTGAGACAGAATTCTGGGCTGCAGGAGATCAGGGAGCCTGTCCTGGGGGATATTCTCACAGGTCACAGAAAGTCTGTGTCAGGGCTTTTATGGTGCTCTGGAGAAGGGAGATGACCATAGGACTGGCCATGATCCAAAATAAACATAAACCACTACCAAAATACATAGTATTAGTCATCGCAAGGAGGAAAGCCAAATGATAGAAGACCTGGGCCTTTATTTGCAGACTTACCTCAGGGCTGAGTTACCAATGGAAGGCTGTTCTAAAAGAGATAAAGTAACTTTCTCAATGAGGTCAGAGGATCTCTTAAGTTAGAGTTGGAAGGAATCCTGGAAATAAATCATGTAGTTCAACTCCCTCATTTTTCAGATATAGAAAACAGAAATCCAGAGAGGTTAAATAATTTGGCCCTTGCATCCTAATGAAATCTGGGCTTCTTGTTGTCATAGTTGTCAGTTGATGCACAGTTCTGCACAGTCTAATCTTATAGCTAGAATGGAAAATCAATCAGAAAGTGGAAATCTCAGGGAGGCAATTGCTATAGGATTCTATAACAGTTTGTTAGCTGAAGAAAATAGCATGTAAAAGCCAATTTTATTAGGGAAAAACTGTCTCTTTGTCTGTCTCATACATATACAATATAAAAAAGTGGAAGTCCACTCTTTTCATTTAGTCTTTTGCTGAGCAATAACCTTGGAGCTTCTCCTAGCACTTTAGCACAGTCACTGTGCTAAACTTATATATAGACACTTACTAAATGCTTATTGATTGATTTATTCTAGGAGCCCCCTCTAAATGTTAGGTAACTCTTGAGGTCTTAGATAATTCTGTACAGGTCTCATTTAAGTCAGTTGTTCCAAGAATAAAAGGAATCTATGGCGGACACAGAGCAAATAAATTCAAATGTGGGAAACCATTTGGCTAAGAGCAGGTCAATGACATCAATGTGACATAGAGAGGGATATTATTTATTTATTACTCCTTCATTTTCAAAAATGTTGTGTTGGTCATGTTATCAAGATGAGTTTTAAGAGTCCATCAATAAGCATTTACTAAGTTGTTACCACGTGCCATTGTGCTAAATTCTTAGGATACAAAGATACAAAGGTAAAAACAGTTCCTGCCCTCAAAGAATTTACATTTTAATGGGAGAGACATATACACACACACACACAAATATGCATTATATATATGTGTGTGTATGTCTATAATATGTGAAATGAAATAGATATGAAATATGTTAAAATATTAAATGTTAACATGAAACATTTATATTATATATATCAGTACATACAATATAAATACAGAATAAATGGAAGGGAATCTTAGGGGGCAGGGAACTAGCAGCTGCAAAGGAGGGAGTCCAGAAAGGGTTTCCTTGAGGACTTGACTGAGTTATGAAAGAAGCTGTTGGTTTGCCTTTTGTTCTCAAAGAGGACCAAGAAGACATTAGGGAGGTAATGTCATGACATGCAAGTGAACTGGATTTAAGTGAGGGAGGACTGTGTAAGGTCACCTGCCTCACTTTCCCCTCCAGAGCCACCTAGGTCCAATGACAAGATGTAGATCAAGATGACTGGCGATGGTCCTGGATGAAAAGTTATGGATTCTAAAACTCAGAGGCTGAGAGTTTTCATATAAGCTAACATAAACTAAATGCAAATAAAGAAACTGTAGACTAACTTATTCTCTCTTCTTTTTTGTCTTTTTGCTCAGGCTATTTCCTATTTATCTATTTGCCTTTCTTTTTTCTTTATACTTTTCTGAACTCTGCCCTTTCTTCAAAGCCCAACAAGTCCTCCTCCTTCTATATAGGATTCATATAGTGTTTTAAGGTTTGCAAAGCACTTTGTAAAAATCTTATTGTATCTTCACAACAATCCTGGGAGGTAGGTGCTATTATTAACCTCTCTTTATTCCAGCCCTTATCAATATTCCTTTTCTCTAACTATCTGAAATAGTCATAAAGGCCAGACATTAACACTTAGAGATCATCTAGTTCAATTCCCCACATAACAGAAAAGAAAACCAAGGCCCAGAAAGAGAGAGAGGCAAAATAACTTGCACATGTCCTCACTGCTAGTCCAGTACTACTTCTATTAAATCATGTTGTTTTTCATATCAAAACAGCTTAGGACTGGAAGAAATCTTAGTCCAATCTGATTTAGCATATTGGGAAACTGAGACCAAAAGAAGGGAAAAGGTCATTAGGGAGATCTTGAAAGGGCTGGAACGAAGAATTCAGATTTCTGGCTCTTGGCCTATTATTATGTTCTTTAATTGTTTTATCTATCTTCCAAAAAGACTGAAAGCTCTTTCAAGAGAGGGACAAGTACAGCTAGGTCTCAATTAGTAACAATAATGAATTTCCTGGAGCAATTATATTAAATGTTCTATATTCCCCCACATTTTCAAACATCAGGTTGCACATGAGTCTAATGACTCTGGAGATTTCCCTGAGGTCATGACATCATGCTCCAACAATTGGCACTATAAATTGATAGGATTCAACATGCTTGCTAGTAACCTGCCTGGTCGTACATATTTTTTCAGTGACTCCACTGGCTCAGGACCTGAGGATTTTTAGCAATGACAGGTATTACTGGAACAGAAACAGCATGATAATATTTGCAAACTTCCTATCTGTTTTTCTGCAAAGGCAGTTATCATTCTCTAGGTCTCAGTTTCCTCAACTGAAAAATCCTATACAGAATACATTTTTCCTCAACTTAAAAATCCTACATAGAATAGTAAATCCCACCTGTCCAATTTGTCTCAAAGAATGTTGTAAGGCATCAAATGATGGGCATGAAAGTGCTCTGAAAAATCTAAATCTAGTAAAATAAAAGAAATATTATTTCATTAGCTAATGACAGGGAGAAAATGCTCTTAGTTGACTATTTAGCAAAGACCTTTTTGAAAGTCAACATATTAAATAATGTCACTTAGTCCCTATCCTAAAGTAAAAATCTGTGGTGCCACCTTCTCTTTCTAATCTAAACTGACTGAAGGTGCTGACGGAACAATTTAGCAGCTTAATGCCATGTCAGGATAAGACTTCATGGCTGGGACTCCTCTTCACTAATGGAAGGATAGAGGAAGGCTGGTCATTGAGATGCAAAACCATATCTAGGAGGGCAAACCCACTGGGGCTGGCGTTGGCAGAATGAACCTTGGCTGCTGAGGAGCTGGAGGTGTGTGGGGAGAAGTAGGGGAAGCTGAAGTGGGAAGTGGCAGACGAAAGTCAATACATACACACCCACCCATTCGGTTTCCTTTCTGCAGCCAGCAACAGTGCAACAAACCTTATTTCAATGCTAACACTGAAGGATTTCCTTCTATTGAGAAGAAAGCTTAAAGGAAGATGCCTAGAAGAACCAAACTCTGTAGTGATTTCCTGCCAGGACACTGCCAATCTGGATTTCCTTCTTCCCCTGGGGTAATTCCCTTGAGGTAGCCACTACAAAAAAGACAGGCCCCAGGAACAAAAGAGCATAACTTCTGTCTGCCTGTTACCCCTACATATAAGCCACCAATCCCTAACACTGCACAGACCTCGATAAAATAAAGAAAGCACGCTACCAGGAGGCATCCTTTATTTATGTATTTATTTTGGGGCCAAGTTTGCTCACAGTATTTAATGCATCACAGAGCAACAAATGCCACAATGGTAGCTAAAAGGTATTCACTGCCTCCTCTAGAAGTATGGTGAATGGAAAACCACATGGGATTTGCAATCAGTCAAAAAGCAATTATTAAGAATCTATTCTGTGCCAGGCACTATTTTATGTCTTTTAGGAGATACAAAAGAAAGGCAAAACATGTCTCTGTCCTCAAGGAGCTCACATTCTTATGAAGATGTATGTATCAAGACACATACAGATTAAGTAGAACTCTGAGAGGGTAATCACTGGCAATTGCAAGGACTCAGGAAGGCCTGCCACACAAGTTGGGATTTAAGTTTATTCTTGAAGGAAGTCGAGGAATTCTAGAGGAAGAAGGGTAAAATTTCAGCTCCGACAATTAAGACCTATGTAACTTTGGAATTCAATCTCTTTGGGCCTCATTTGGAAAATAAAAGGGTTGGATTAGATAGTTTCTAGACTAGAAATCTTAAGTGTCCTAAGGTCACTTCCAGCTCAAAAAATAGAATTTTATAGCTCTTCTATATGTGTATGGTACATATTTGTCTTTGCACACACATGTGCATGTGATATATATATATATATATATATATATATATATATATATATATATATAAAATACATATAACACAGATTGTTGTTCATCCTTTGTTCTCAAAGGGGAACACACACACACACATGCCCCCTGGATGCCTTCAAGTCTCACCTAAAATCTCATCTTCTAGGAGAAGCCTTTCCTGATGCTTCTCCATGCACTGTTGATTATCTCCAATTTTTGCTCTTCATACCTTGTCTGTACTTGGGAGTTTTCATGTTGCCTTCCCCCATTAGACTGAGGTCCTTAAGAGCAGGGATTGACTTTTGCCGGTGTGTCCTCAGTGTTTAATACAATGCTTGGCACATAGTAGGTGCTTAATAAATGTTCACTGACTGGCTAAATAAATGTGAGAGGTAGGAAGGAAGGAAATCAGTAGCTGGGATAGAATTGGGAAGATCTTAGTATGAGGTCCTTTGAGGTTCTTAAGGCAGGGACTGACTTTCCCTTGTGTGTCCCCAGTGTTTAGTATAATGCCTGGCACATAGTAGGTACTTGATAAATGCTTACTGACTGGCTGAATAAATTCAAGAGGGTTCGGAAGGAAGGAAATCAGCAGCTGGGATAGAATTGGGAAGATTTTAGTATGCTGAAGGAGGTGCTTGGAAGAACTTGCAAGATAATTTCCCCAAATCATGTTAGTACCATTTCAGGTAAGTTTGCCCCATCGGCCAAATGACTAAGAGAGGAAATAGCTATGGTCTTCCTTCTGCCACAATGCCTAAATGAGTACTGATGATGACCTCTACCCTGACAGGATCCTGAACTGATGAGACATGCACCTGAGTGACTCTCCCCTAAGAGATTGAGATCCAGGGCCTCTGCAGGGAGCCCTCACTCCTGGAATGTCCTGTCCTAAAGCTTACTTTTTTTGGGCCACATTTTAAGGCTTTTTTTTTTCCTCCACAGGATTTTGCTGTTTTAAGGCCGACACCCTGTCCTATGTCCCATTTTGGCTTCTGTTCAGGCATCAAATTTGTTCTATTTTAATGTTTTAATTTGGGTCCTGGTGTCCTGGGGCCATCCCACGCAAGAGCAAAATAAATTATTACATATGAAGAATAAGACTCCCCAGAACTCACCCTATTCCTCTTCTTTTTCCTGACACACACAGTCTAATTTATACAGACTATGTCATAATCTAAAGCACAGGAACTTCTGACCAAAAGGGCAATCAAAGAAAGCTCTGTCAGGCAGCTACTTTGAACCTAGACCTGTGCTAGATGCTATAGGGAGTAACAAGTTCTTGTTTTCAAGGACTTTATGATTTGTCACTGGAGACACTATTATAATGTACACAAAACAAAAGACCAGTACAGGATTATATATGATCCTCTGCCTAACTGTGCATTATAGACTCTAACATGCTTGAGAAATTCAAGAACAGAACAAGAACAGCTGAGGGAACTGACAGTCATTACAGGTAAAAGGGAGAGTAAGAGAATACCTGTTTGCTTGAAGAGTTCAAATCACCTAGCCCAGAAAAACTCCATCCTTCCATATTAAAAGATATGGGAGATGTAATTTCTGTCAATGATCTTTACAGTTCATGGAGAACTGGTAGCATGTCTCAGAATTGGAGAGGGGCAAATGTATAGATTTTTAAAGAAGAGCAGGGAGTAAAGCCTGCAAAAAACAAACAAACAAAAACAAAACAAAACAAAACAAGCCAGTGGGCCTGACTTTGTTTCCTGACAAAGGCATATGGTATATTACTTTTTTTTTCCATATGGTGTATTTATAAAAGAATAGTTAATGAATATTTAGAAAAGTAAATGGTGACCACAAAAGGCAGTATGGCTGCAACAAGAAGAGCTAATGGAAGACTCATAGCTGTTACTATATGGTAACTAATGCCATCAAATTTCAACAAAGTATTTGATAAAGATTCTTTATGATACTTGTAGAATAGATGAAGAGATCCAGGCCAGATACAATTAGATCAGGACTGACTGAATAAATGATCCTTAAAAAAAAAGTCATTAATAGTTGTCAGCTTGTAAAGTTGTATTCAGTAGAATGCCCCAGGGATCTCTGCTTGACATTTTATAAATATCTTAGAAAAAGGTATTTTTAAGCCTGTTATGAAACAGAATAATACGATACAAAATTGGGAACAATTGTTAATAGAAGAGATGAGAAAATCAATATTCAGAAAGATCTTGAGAGGCAAGAATAGTGAGTCAACTCAAGACCAATTTGACATGTATAAATGTAAAGTATTAAACTTGAGTTCAAAAAGTCAACAGCAAAAGTACATGAAAGGTCTGGCTTAAGAGCAATTCATTTGAAAGAACTCAAAGGGGTAATCACTATATTTATCAACAGTATGATAATGGTAACTGAGAAAACAAATGTATACCTTAGGCTTCAATAAGGGAGGCATAGTGACCAGGACAAAGGAGATGATAGTTCCACATACTCCTTGCTCTGGTCAAACCACATTTGGAGAATTGTGCTCAATTCTAAACATCACTCCTTCAAGGAATGTGTTTTGATAGGAAACAGATATACATGGGAAACATAATAATTCAGGGAGAAGTAGAGAAGGGAACAAAATAGATTATAAGAGGAGGAGCTCAGAGGACAGAACAATACCAAAAGAAAGGATAAACTCATGTTTATAGCTTTGTATCTCTCCCACAGTACTTAGCACAGGGATAAGTATATAAATGATATTCAATAAAAGCTTGATTCTCATGTAGTTGGAAGGGGTTCTGCTTGAAAACAGGAGGGTGGTTCAGATGACTTCTTATTTCGGGGTCCATTCTGACCCTTAATTTTGGAGATTCTAAACCTGTCTTCTCTCTGATGCAAGAAGTCAGTAAGCAAGTGCTCTATTTAATGGGAAATGAGGCAGCACCCTAAGGGTCTTAGCTAAAGGGCCTCCAGCTGCCTTGCATGGCTTTAAGTGGGCTAAAAACTAATTAATTTTTATCGATGCCTCATTTTTCATATCACAGTACTTTCTTGTGTCTCACACTACCATCCTCAAATAAATTTTCCCTTGCAACAAAGAAACACAGCAAAATCAACCAACACAGCAACTGAGTTTGATAAGAATAGTCCACACAGTAGACTTTTTAATTGAACAAAAAGGCTAAGTCAGGCACAGCACTTCTCAAGCTGTTCCACATTCACAAGCTCCCAATTGGAAGGAAACTCAAGACCTCATCTGGTCCAGCTGCTTGCCTTCAGGCTGGTGAATGACTAGAGTGCTCAGGACATATGGTCATCTATTCTTTTCCTGGAGGTCTTCTGGGTCAGAAACTCCATGGGATTTTTAAAAAATAAATGTGTTATAAGTGGCAGTTACATGGAACTCACATTTACAAAAAAAAAGATCAAGTTATATATTTTTAGTTTTCTTTCCACCACCACCATTTTCCCACAAATACCTATTCTCATCCTCTACTGTTATCTTTGCAAACATTGTTGCTTTTACTGACTCAGGCTTTTATCCTATTTTCCTCTCCTTTTTATCCCTTATTTCTAATTCTATTCTTCACCTTATTGACTACAAAATCTGTTGATATCTTAATGTCAGTATCCTGTTCTCCCAAGGACTCTGTATCCCTGTGATAATTAATGTCTGCCACAGTCATCCTTAGGTTATCCATTCCTGTGTCTGCTGCTAAGTCTTGATTAGTGCAAATAATGTCTTCTTTCCCCCTACTCCTACCTCAAGTCAAGAAGTTCTATGGATGTTCAATTAGAATCTCCCAAATTTTAAATACTGATTTCAAGTTTACAAAAAAGGAAGCTGGTTTTGGAAAAAGTATTACTGTTGATTAATTTTACTTTAGAGAAAAATAATTTGCAGGGAGTCAGCCAATACAAAGGTAGTTAAAATCAACAGCAACAATACAGCAGAACTAAGATAAACAATCACATTCAAGGAGTTTTCTCATTTCCTTTCACTTGTCTCTCCCCATTCCATACACATACAATATCTTTTTGAGAGAAGTTTCTTTCCTTTAGGCAAGTTACTTTTATGTAGAAACTAAGTTCCTCTTGATGCAAAAATCTTTTAATGAACTTCATTTACTTATGGATAAAAGTCATCACATTCTCAGGTTCCTCCTGGACATTTCTAGCTAGCGAGGTCCCAAACTTTCCAAAGAGGACTGTCATCTCCTGTGAGGGATACTTGACAAGTTTCTCTATTGCAGGCTGTGCGCCCATCATCTTTTCCTGCTTGAAAAAGCAGATGCTATTCCTGTGACAACATTTATTAGGACTAATAAAAGCCTTCTCCCCCTCCCCCACCAATCACCCCCAAAGAGAAATCACCAATATGAAAGCATTTCACATTTCTCCAAGCATGGAAATCAATCAGCACTGACAACCCTGGCTATCACAAGGTCGGCTCCAACCGCTCTTGGTGAAGTTGGAAAATGGCCAAGCCAATCTCTCTGCTGTAAATACAGTTCTGCAAGGACACCCTCCTCCCTATCATAGGAATGGAACACATTATGTAGCAAGGTAACAAGGCTGGGCAGTGCCAAGTAAGGCCTGAAAAGAACAGAAAGGAAACATGTCAGCAGGGCTCTCCATTAAGATCCTAATCAATCAGTCAGTCCAGAAATCTTTACTGCAGACTTACTTCTGCGACAAACATATATTTATACAGGAACACACTACATTAGGTAATTTTCCCTTCTTAGGCCACAAAGTCTTACTTTGCAATCCAAGGACTGAGTTACAATTCAAGGTTCAAGATCATTAGGGTTTTCTCAGGGTTTTCGAGGACTTTTTTCTTCTTACTTAATAAAGAACAGCCAGTAATAAGTGTTTCTTATCTACCTCTTCCAAGTACTAAGCAAACAATTAAAATAGTTGGCAATTACGGGGGTGGGGGGTAGACTGATTCAATATAAGGAAGAATTTTAATAAGTTGAAATTCGTTTTCTAATAAAAGGCAGCTGGATGGCAGATGCTGCAGAAGGAATTTTTGCAATGGGTATGGGATTGAACTAGATGATCTTCAAAGCGCTTTTCCATAGAGACCAATTCCATCAAGACTAGCACAAAACTGGGTGGCAAGGAGGGCTGTAGACCTTGTAGCAATAAGGTCTCCCACTTGACTCTCTCAGGCAAGAAGATGAGCAAAGTCTTTTGTTTGTAAGATATTATACATATAGTTACATACATAAATGTCATACATGGAAGTTATCTTAGAAACCATACTCCTCTTTGGGTTGTCCCCAAAACCAAAAGGCAACTTTCTTTTCCATGGATACATTTATGTGACTAGACAACACAATATTTAGTCATCTCAAATGACTGGTATATATAGAAAATTCAAGGAAGAGCGAGAGCTCCTTGTGAAATGCAGTAGTCAAAGAAAGTTTCATGGAGAAGATGGACCTGAAGGATGTACAGAATTTGGATATGGTACAATAGAGAGGGATTTTTTTTTTTTTTTTTGGAGGCAATTGGGGTTAAGTGACTTGCCCAGGGTCATACAGCCAGGACGTGTTACATGTCAGATCATCCTGACTTCAGGACTGGTGCTCTATCCACTGCGCCATCTAGCTGCCCCAAGAGGGCATTTTATTAGCAGAATCACAAACTCTAAATTAGAAGGGATTTCAGAGACCTTTTAATCTAAGTCCTTACTTTCCTGAGAAATGATTTTTTAAAATCTTCATTTAAGGCAATTGGAGATGGGGAAACCATTGCCTCCTGGGCAAACCATTCCAATTCTGGGAAAACTCTAATTAATAGTTATCTTTTCCTTATATTAAATCGTCCTCTTTGCAATGTTTAACCATTGCTATTAATTTTGTTCTTTAGGGTCAAGCAAAAAAAAAAAAATCCTTTTCTCACATACTTGAACAAGTATACTTTAGATACCTGAAGACAACCATCATGTTTCTACATAAGAATTCTTTTCTCTAAGCTAATCATCCCTTCAACTCACCGAATCAACAGTTCTTTCAGTTGATCCTCATGTCATACATAGTCTGACATAGCCTCACTCTTTCTGATCTAGAAGTTTTGCCAATTGTCAGTGTACTTCTTTCAATGCTGCCCCTAGAACCAAAGACAGTCCTAATAATGGTAGGAAGTAAAAAGAGATTTGGCATGGAAAATAAGGCAAAGGGTAAAAGCTATAGTTCCCAAGGCTATAGGGGAGGATGAGTCACTTTGACATCATTGGGTCTTCTAAAATTCAACCTTCTCTTCAAGTGGTGAAATGACTCACAGGAAAGGGAAAGAAGAGATTCTCCTTATCTTTTGCATAAATCTATTAGCTGCTATCCACAGATGGAATTTGGAATAGACATTTTCAACAGAAAATTACCATCAGAAAAATAACCAGCAACATCCCTGACACAAGTCACAAAGGGCATCACTAAGCATCCCTTCAGGGCATCTGTTGAATAGATGCCTACCTAGACAATAAGGAACCAGAGAGCAGCTATGGTCAGAAGAAACCTGAAATCCTAGAATATATGCTCCACATTTTATCCCTAGTACTCTCCATTTAGACAAATTCTTTCCTTGCCCTTGCTAATCTAGATTCTATCCAATTTTTAAGGTACATTTCTTCTCTTTTTCTTTCTTTGGTCATTCTAAAACAGTTTTTCCTTCCTCATATATGGTCACAGAACTCTTGGTAACACAATCTAGCACTTGAGTCTTATTCTCCTCATGTAGACTATATTCTTCAAGGGTGAAGTAACTGAGAGGCTAGAGAAAGACTAAGTAGAGAACAGGTATTGCCTAAATATTTTCTATTTGGCTGGCTGACTGATAAAGTTTCATTATAGGTCTCCAGTCATCAATTTTGCAAAATTCTCACATGAATTGTTTCATGTTAGGGCCAGGAGCATGGCTGTTGAATGTGCAATACAGCCTGAACAGCTGGGGCCCGGCAGGTAGTGAATGCAAACCTTCTATTATCCTGCCCCAATTACCCTCCCTGTGTTGCCATTTTTCTCCTAAGAGGCCTGCCCACACACTCCCACTTGGAGAGTCCTGCAGGCTGCAGAGTCGGTGACTGAGTAGCAGCTGCCCTGAAACCATTTCAGCTTTTCTGACTTTTTTTTTCCAGAGGAGCCCAAAATCCTCTTAAACTCCATCTTGAGGGAAGGTAGCAAAGCTCACAGCAGAGTCAGGTAGATTTAGAGAGATATGGGGTGGTCACAGAAGGATACAGATATAGGGAATGAAGGGACTTCACCGGCCATAGAATCCAGTCCCCTTATTTTATTGATGAGGAAACTGAGGATTAGGGGGATTAAGGGACTTTCATAAGCAGTACAGTCTGATGAAGCTCAGCTAGTTTTCACTAATTTAGTGCTTGCAAAGTCCCTGTGGAAACTAGAAACTCGAAGAACCAAGCATTCAGAACTAGGAATTCAATGTTCTTCCCACTTTAAAGTATTGAGGCAAGGATTATAAGCACCTGGCACCAGCTTTTTCAGGGTTGCAGAAAACTTCTCCAGCATGTGGTTAAATGGACCAACATGAATACTCCCCATGGTGTATATATAGGACAGACTGCTGTGAGCTTGAATGTTCCTGGAAGCTTTCTGAAGAGATGAAGCTTAAGCCTTGAAGAGTGAGTAGTTTCTAGGTGAATGGAGGTAAATACTAGAATCTAGGTGGAATGAGACAGATAGTTCAGTTCATAAGGAGGCTGCTTGCTTTAAAATACAGTCACCAAAGACAGAACTTACTTTGCCCCTGATTATTGCATAAGTGCTATATTAATGTAAATATGCAAATATTTGATAAATATATATGCACATATATCATGTTATTCATGCATGTATACATATGTATGTGAGAAGGAAGAGAGAGAGAGAAAGAGAGAGACAGACAGACATGCACAAGTGT
Organism: Antechinus flavipes; assembly: GCF_016432865.1. NCBI lineage: Eukaryota > Metazoa > Chordata > Mammalia > Dasyuromorphia > Dasyuridae > Antechinus > Antechinus flavipes. The sequence goes on along the minus strand of NC_067400.1, from coordinate 338,747,182 downwards.
GCACCAGCGAACTCTTTGAAGATGGTTTTATTTACCAAGTTACTGGCTACTGGAGCCATGTGTTTATTATTGAGAAAGGGAGATGTTCTTTCATTCATCAATAAACCAACTGCCTATTGATGATGCCTGTTAATAGGCCATTATTCACTCTGGAAAACAGAGATAATAAGATTTCTATTAACATCCATTAGATACCTTCCTAGATGGTAGCCCAGACTCTGAATTAGCTTCTTTTCTCTTTCTCTTCTTCCTGTTCAGCTGTCACTAAAATCCACACAATTTTGTTTTAGATTGGAAGGGAACAATGAGATCATCTTGTCCTATAAATGAGAAAACTGATGTTCTGAGAAATGAAGTTATTTGTCCAAAGTCAAGAAAACATATCCAAATGGCACATATAGCATTGGCAAGATATAGCATATTTGTGCCATATCTCATCTTAGGGTTCCTAGATTACTTACAAGCTAACTTGTGCTGAAGATAATGTTTGGATGTATTACTCTTCCTAAATGATCCAGCTCCAGAATAACAGTGCCAAAGGAATATTTCCAACAGTGGAAATTCTAAACATTGAATGGAGTGGGAATGGAGAATATATTGACAATAATATAATAGGTAACATTTACATAGCATTTACTATGAGCCAGACATTGTGCTAAGCACTTTAAAAAAAATTACCTCATTTGATCTTTACAACAACTCTAGGAGGGAGGGACTATTATCACATTCCTTTTACAAATGAGGAAACTGAGGCAAATAGAGGTTCAGGGATTTGCCCAGGTTTACGCAGTGAGTTTCTGGAGGTGGATTTGAACTCATGTTTCTCTGATTCCAGGCACTCCAGCTGTATCTACTTTGTCTTCTAAAGTACTTCCTTGGTATGCCTACTAGAAAGGCAAAAAATGGGGCTAATAATACTTTAACTACCAAATTCATAAGGGACTGTTATGAAAAAAGTACTTGGTAAACCTTAAATCATTATATAAAAGTTAATTTTTTTAAAATAGCTTTTTATTTTCAAAATATATGCCAAGATAGTTTTCAACATTCACCCTTGCAAAACCTTATGTTCCAATTTTTTTCACTTCCTTCTTCCACCCACTGCTCTAGACAGCAAGTAATCCAATATATATTAAACATATGCATGAATTTTTAAAAATTATACTAATACAGTCAGTCTTGTCTCAACCATGGTAGATGGATGACCTAATTATTAGGATGGTCAGACTTCAACTTTTCAATGGATAAGGAAATGGCATTTTAACTTGGAAGGAATTTGTGAAGAATGAGCTAAAAAGCACCTCTTCACTTCCCTCCTCTCTCCCTTCCAGGTTAAACCCTGAAGGCTCGTTTCCTAAACGTAGCTCCCCTCAGGCCCTTTAACTGCCAATTAATGCCTTCTGCTAGTGCTAACACTCAAGTGCCATATTCAGTAATTGAATCTAGGCCTTTCTTCCCATAGGTAAGTGGGTATTTCTAGATAACTAAACTACCTCCCACCTGTACCCTACCCCTCCATGCAGTCATTGTGAGGATACTGATTGGCACCAAAGTGCTGGTGTGGAAATACTATGTTTGTCCTAAAATAGATCCTTGCTCCATGAGAAGTTTGAGAAGCCTCAGTAAAATGGGGACAGTTAGTTCTCAGAGCTGCAAATTTGGCTACCAGGAAATTTACTGATTAAATATTGTGCTGAGTCTTATGCAGACATACAGAATGGGGAGAAGAAACAGTCCTTCCTCAAGAAGCTTCCTATCTAGTAAGGGAAAGTTCAGTTACGTAGGAAACAAACAAAAACCAGTACAAGGGATCGAAATAATAGTCACAAAACCAGTATTAAGATTAGAAGGAGCCTGTGTGTTAATTTAGTTTAACCTCACAAAATATGGATCTCCTCAAAAGTGCACCTGAAATCAGTCATCTCCTATTCGCTTGAACAATTCCAATAACAGGAACTCACTTCTATTAGAAAGTGCTACTTTTCACTAAATCGAAACAAAACGAATTGAGGCAGCAGGGTACAGTAGAAAAACAAATGAATTTAGAGTTAGAAGTCTTGAGTTCAAATCTCACTTCTGTCATTACTTATGTGATCCTGGTAAAAAGTCATTTAACTTCAAGGTTCCTCAGTTTCCACTTTTGTAAAATTAAAAGGTTTGACTAGAAAACAAGTCTTCCTAGAATCTAGCTCTAAATCTATGATCTCATCCTAGATCTACCCTTCTGGAATAAAAAAGAATAAACCTGTCCATTTTACTTCATTCAGACATTTCAAGACAGATAAAATCACTTACCCTTTCCCTAAGTTATTTACTTCTTGGGTAAAAAAAAAAAAAAAAAAGTTACTAATTTTTATTTGTTTCTTAGGTCACATTATTTTTAGATCACTCTCTATTCTGGTCCCCCTTCCTCTGGATTTATTCCATTTTGTTGGAATAAAATGTGATAGCCAAAACAGGGCATAATACCTCACATATGGTCTGGTCAGTAGAAAATACAATGGGACATATTTTGAAATGTTTTCTTTCTGATGTTATAGTTCCAGAAGCAACCAAAGAGTGAATGAACTTTAAAAAAATTTTTTCTAAGCAGTCATCTCATATATTGCTCTCAACTTTTGGCCAAATAAAACCCTCATGTCTTTTAGATCCATTTTAAATATTTTCCCATTCTGAACTAGTACAACCGAATTTCTGAATCTCAATGCACTGATCTCTACTAAAAGTCATTGTGTTAGTTTCTGTCTATTATTTGAACTTCATGAGGTCTTTCTGAATTTTTATTTTTGTTATTCAATAGGATTATTGATTTCTGTCAGCTTTGCACTATTTGTATATTTAATGAATAAAACTTCCTATGATATATCTTTATTCAACTGGTTATAATGATTAAGACTGGGCCATGAAGACAAATGTGGGGCATATCAGTAAAAAGTTCCTTTAGAGTAATGTCATTCTGATACTGCTACTCAACCAGCTACCTACTTTGCTGTATTATTACCTAGTCTTTTTATTTTTTTTAAATTTGTATAAGGGGCTATCAAGAGAGACTTTTTTGGGGAGTAAAATAATCTTGCTGTGTGACTTTGAGCAAGTCAAAACTTCTTCAGTTTTCAGCGCCCTAGTCTACAGAATGAGTGGTTTTGAGCGGATCTTTTTAGAAATCTCTTACAGGTTTAACATTCATCCAAAAAGAAAATGATATTTGGTGTGACTTGAGAATACACCCCAGACATTACTGCTTACCATTTCTTTTTCTCTCTATAAGTGCTTAACAAATCAGTCAGAGAAGGGCAAATGGGGGAAACTTCATGGAAAAGGTATGATATGAGCTCAGTAGGATTTGGAGAAGTGGCTCAAAGAAGGGTAATTAAGTGGAAGCTTCACTGATGACTATGCCTGGCATTTCTCCTTTTGTTTCACCAGGATATTGAATACTTCTGCAATTCTGTGAAAAACACACGTGTCCTTATGTTCTAAAATAAAGAAATTTCAAATCTGTGGAGCTATCAATTTGATTACATATGCCTTCCTTCTCAATGTAAGGAACCAAATGGTGTATGAATCTACTTCTTTCAAGCAGCCTTCTGTGACTACCCTGGCATATAATGAATGATCTTTCCTTTGTCTTTAAGTCTTACCTTGAGACATGTCATAAATATATGTATATTCTAAATTTTCATGTAATATTCTTGTTTTCCTAATTAGATTATGAGGTGTTCAAGGATAAGGGCCATGCCTACTATTTCTCTTGGATTACTCACAATGCTTTATAGTATCTTGTCCATAGCAAGGATGCTTAAAAACAAATCTGTGATGTAAAACTAAGTAAAATAAAACGAATTTTCAAAGTTTTCTGAGATAGTAATTCCTTTTGGGATAATAGGGATATGTCCTAGAAGGAGGTACAAATTCATGACCTCTCTCCATTCTTAACATGGTTCAATGCTCCCTTTCTTAAAAGGGTTAAAAGATTGATTATCTGGTCTAATGGAGTGGGAAAGAGCTTTGCTTTTGGGACTTGCTAGTGATTCACTGAGAAAGCTTGGGTAAAATACGGAAAGTTTTCTGAGAGTCAGTTATTAGACATGAAAAGTGCTAAGAACACTCTTTTGCCCATTTTGAAAGGTCATGGAAGTAGAAGTGGTGGGAAAATCCTGGGAAGCTGTTTTGTGAGAAAGGCTGAAAATACTATGGTACTGTCATTACAGAAAAGCATTCACTCAAAAGGGTCTCAGGTTCTTATCCTGGTTCCATCACAACCTTCTTGCATGACCTTCTGCATGCTTAATAATAACTCTGGATTTGAGGTTCCAATTTTTAAAGAAAAACCTTTTAGAAAAATAACCTGGAAATATAAAATCAGTGTTGCAAAGCAGATCACACTCTCTATCCTGGGAATTCCAATGCTGAGGATATATCCTGCAGTAATTAAAAGGAAAAAAATGATCCTATCTGTATAAAAATAGCAATAGTTGCTTTACTTAAAATAGGAAAAAAAAAGGAAACAAAGCCAAATACACAATGACTGGTGAATCACTTCTGAATAAATTATGGCAGGTCAATGAAATGGAATACTGTTATGACAAAAAAAATTTCTATATAAAAATATGAAGAAATTCTAAGAAACAGGGTTAAACTTATCCAAAGAATATGGGTTATATATTTTGAGCTAGAAGGAAACTAAGAAATCTCTTAAACCAACTTTCTCATTTAACAGAAGAAGAAATAGAATGTCAGGAAAGTTAAACTGATTTGAAATTGACTTGAAGGTCCAACAATGAATAAAGGTAGAAACTGAAACCAGGTCTTCTGACTCTACTGCCTCTCAAAAGAGAGTGGGAGAATTACAGAATCAGTAAACACACACATACACACACAAAATTATATAGACCTATATTTATAAGAAAACAAATAATGGTAAGAAAATATTTTAAGTACTGAGACAAAGTAAAAAGAAGGTGCCACTGAGTAAATATTAAAATTTTATATTTTACTACTTTTTTTTTTTTTTTACAAAAATGCAAATATTTGGGGGTTTGATTTCATGGTTTTTTTTTTTTTTTTTTTTTTTTTTTTGTACTTGCTAAGTATTAAGTTTGTGATAAATATTTCAAATAAAATAAAATTCCAAATAGAGATAACACTTGCTCTGTTGTTTTGAAGATGAGATAATATACCTGACAGGTCTTAGAAAACACCATATGAACATAAGATATTATTATTAATAAACTGTAGAAAATGTATTTCCCATTCTGATTACAAAATGCCAAGCTATTAAAAAGCACAGAAAATTAGTATTATTTTTTTAAGAGCTAGGAAATATTTTTGACAGCATCTTCTGACAACACCAGTTATAAGTGGGAGTGAAAATGCCTACTCATTGCTACAAAGTTACACAAATTTTAGAAAAATAGATGTATTTTCAAATGGCAATGCTTAATTAAAGTACTTTCCCTATCTGTAAATCATCATCCTTTCCCAGGGGAATAATAAGCAATGCTTTCCATTCCCATTTCACACAGAGAGAAAACTAAAGTACAGAAAGGTAGAATCGTCTTTTAAAGACAGAATGAGCAAGCTACAGAATCACTGTAATTTTGGGACTGGTAAGTCCAATACTTTCATTTTTCACGAATTAAAAGATTATATCTTGTTCGGTCATGATTAATCAAGGCCACAATGATTAGTAGTGGCACTAGAACTCAGTTCTCCCGACTCCTACTATGCAATGGCTATGGTTCTTTGAGGTCAGTGGCTTTCACTGCCTTTCAATTGATGAGTTCCTAGGTCACTAGGTGGGGTTGGCAGAGAAAGCCTGAAGTATTGATAAGATTACTCCCTGAGGTGATCGGGGAAGGGCACTGCTGGGGATCAGGTCAGCCTTACAGTCCTGCCCCTGTGGAGGTTTTGGGTAATCCCATTTTACTTTATCTAGTCAGAAAACTTAGGCTAAATTTCATAAATTTGTCCATGGCCCAAAGCCATTTTTGCTGAATCTCTTTTGGGTTAGGCCTCCGAGGCATTCTGCCTCCTAGTATTTTTCTTCCCATTCCCCTCCCCCCCCCAAGCCTCATGGTGTCTTTCTACTTATTATAGCTAATTAACTCTTTTAGGGTGCTAAGCCTCCTAGCGAAGGGCATATTCCTTTCTCCTGATTAACTGTGAGTTCCACTATGAATTCTCTTTCCTTGCTAACTACATCCTCTCCTAAATGTATTTCATATTTGCCACTTCCTGGTATCTATTATTCCTTTTCATTTTGTCTGCAATCTTTTTGCATAAGTAAATGCACCTTTTGCCAAACAGAAAAGCCATTGTGAACTCTTCACATAAAGAACCCCAACATCTGGTGCCAAACCTTAACCTTTGGTGCAAATTGTTTTCCTGAATTTCATTATTTGGTGGGCTGAACATCAAGCACATACATAACCCTAAAGCACCATAAAATTGAAAAATGATTGACAAAGATAGCAGACATCAGGGTATGGAATGAAAACTTTGTGGTTTTAGACAAATCTAGACTTTATGCAAAAGAATTCTTCCTTTAATCTTAAAAGACACAACTATTCCAGGGGAAAAACAATCCTAGTGCAAGTGATTCACTCATGTTTCAGATGTCAAAATGTCAGTCCATGAAGGATGTCTGAGGTGCCAGACAAGAGCCTCACAAGCTCTTTCCTCTGAACAAGGAAGTTTGGTACAGGATGGGGAAGATTGAGGGAAGATATGATGGCTGTCTTCAAATATTTGAAGGATTGTCATACAAAAAAAAGGATCTGACTCCCTCTGTATTGCTCTAACAAGCAAAAAAAGGACCAATGTAACAAAGTTAAGAGAGATGAATTTTGGACAATATAAAGAATAATTTGCTAACAATTCAAACTATCCGGGGTGCCTTATCAAACACCCTGTCATAGAACTATTCAAACAAAGGTTGGATGACTCACTGTTAGAGATGTTATAAAGAAAATTTCTTTATAAGGTGAGAAATTTGACTAGATGACTTCTAAGATTTGACAATTCTAGAATTCTGTTTTGTACTAAAAACAAGTGTAAATCAGATAAAATTGCCTTTCCTTGACAGTAGATTGGTCTTTGGCAAAAATGAAAAGCCAGCAAAGTTAGTCTTTTATACCTCTCTTCTCTTTCTGGGATGCTCATCCCTTTTCCTCCTGATTCCTATATATATGACCTCCAAACCTATCAAATTCTGGGTCCTCAGTCAGTCCTTAAGACCTCTTTTTAGATGCTTTTTGAAAAAAACCTATCAAATCAGTTGATTTGCAACTTACAATCCTGCCCCTGTGGAGGTTTTGGGTAATCCAATTTTACTGTATCTAGTTAGAAAACATAGGCTGAATTTCCCCCATAAATTTGTCCATGGCCCAAAGCCACTTTTGGTGAATCCCTTTTGGGTTAGGCCTCTGAGGCATGCTGCCTCCTAGTTTTTTTCTTCCCATTCCCTCCCCCAAGCTTCATGGAGTCTTTCTACTTATTATAGCTATCAGGCCAGCCTTAATTATTATAAATATTAATATTAATTAAAATATTAATAGCTGATAATAGCTCAAGATATTACTTCTTTTCTCATGGCCATACTGGGGATAAAGTAGTCACCTCCAATCCTCCTGATCTATATCTTGCCACTGGACCCAGCCTGAGCTCTGGAGGTTAAATCCAATTCATTTGCATGTTAAGACATTATCTCCCTGATGTCATGGTCCTCTTGGAGAATGAAAGACAAACAACAGGTGATAAAGAAGTATTTGTTTGGACACTCCAAACAGAAAAAGCCTTTGGGATACTCAAAGAATGAACAAAATATGGCTAAATTTTAGTACTATGACAAGGATTAGGGAGATATTTTTGGTCATGGGAACCCCTTTCATTTCTCAATTGCTGCCCTTTTTCTCCAACTGTACAATTACACACATACCCACAGCCATATACCACAATGAATTTTCATTCTATAACTCCAAGTCTAGTCTACAGCACGATTGTTAAAAGGAATAGAAATTCTTCTATTTTTTCTCAGTACTAATTGGACATGCCTGTTTTCTTCTGGTGATGATATAATGCTTGTACAACTTCTGACAAAAATCCAGGGAAATAATCTTTTAAATGCTTTGTCACATGAATTCTAAGGCTCTTAACACCTTCCTTACATCAGGAAGGACAGAACCATGCAGCCAAGAAAGTCAACTGGATTCCTGAGATGATGATGACTAAAGAGAAAAGAGCAGGGAATTTTAATTCTATACCAAGGGCTGAAAACCAAAAAAGAAGGGGAAAAAATTATCAGGAGAAATCTGAGTCTTTGCCCAAAAGTAGCGTTCTGAGTGAGAAGAGACAGAGTGTAAATAAAAAGTATTAAAAAGCCTACCTTGGAAAAACCAAGCAATGGGACCCTCCTCTCAAAAAATGTCATTAAGAAACTTTGTGTTAAGCATCTCCCTTTACCAGCTTCAGCTTTAAAAAATACAGATAACCCTGGGAAGGGAAACATACTAACTCCTTAATACCTCATTGTGAATTAAGTCACTTTTTTTCTATGATCAGTCAGAGAAAGGCACAGAAATGGGAGCCTTAATGACAGATATTACTGACTCTTCCATTTTTCTGGGGACCAAATTTGCTACTGGCATGTGGGTGAATGGCTGATCACTTTAGGACAAACATTCAAATTTAAGTGGTGAATCTGAAGGGCAGTTCACATCTGATGTTTCCTAATTAAATTTTACCAGGTTGGGATAAACCAATTTATGCAACTAACCTTGGCCTATGCTGTGATCAGCAGGCCAGGATATTAGAGAAATAGTTACTGGAATGAAAGGATAGGACAAACTAAGAGAGAGCAGCCAAAGGACTGACTGAAAAATAGAACTTCTCCTTCTCTTACTACTGTGGTGGGGTGGAAGAGCCAATGGAAAAGCAGCAGCTCAGGTCAGTAAGGAGGAGGCATGAGTCAGTGGCTCCAGCCAGATGGCATGGGGCACTCCATTAATCATCTGGTCTTGAGTGGTAGAGATCCTGGGAGGGGGGGGTGGAGGGTAGGTGGGAGGGATTACTAATGTTGTGTCTGGGCTGTTTAATAAAAACCCTCTGACAGCCCAGCAGTGAGCTAGTAGTTCTTGTCCTTTTATTCAGGGGCTAGAGAGGAATAAGCTAGCCCTTATGATTGATATCAACATCACATCCCCAGGAAGGTTTATCACACTTTCCTCCTAATGATGGGGCTCCTTTACCACCACCAAATCAATCATGGAGTCAGGAAAAGCTAGGAAGCTGCTGGATTGGGTCTCTCCCCTTGGGAAATACAGCATGTGTCACATTTGCAAGGAAAGGAAGGAGATCACTAATTCAATGTAGAGGCCAGGGAGGTCAAAAGAGGAACTGTTAGCTGGAATTACCGTAATTCCGACCCATGAAAACTTTTAAGATGCTGAGCTAGGACTTTGTCCTGCTATAAGGTGAGCTAGGTTTTAGGTCAAAGTGAGTCATAAGAATAATAGTAATATAATGCTTTTCATCTATACTTTTTGGAAGCTTTTTTTTTTTTTTAAACCCAGAAAGAAGCCCATCTTGAAAAAGTCCTCCCCTCAAAAACTGTCATCATGAGACTATCATTCCTTTATGTTAAGCATCTCTCTGTCCCAGGTTCAGCTTTAAAAATACAGATAACCCTGATGGAGGGTTGTAGGGAATGATGAAGAATGAAGGGAGCAGAACAGGAGAACAATTGACACAGTAACAACAGCATTGTAAAGACAAATAACATAAGATCTCTGATACATGAAATGACAAACCAGGATTCTGGGGCAGAAGAGGAAATATGCTTCTGACCTCCTGGTAGAGAGGTGATGAATTAAAAATGCAGGAGACATATTTTGGACATGGCCAAGAAGGAAACTTGTTTTGCATGACTATACATATTTATTATCAGGTTGTTGTATTTTCTTTTTTCCCCCCAAAAGAAAGTTGAGAAGAGAAAGTTATTGTTTACTAACTGAAAAGTACAATTTTTAAAAAATTTAAAAAGAAAGCACAATCATAGATTCTTAAAACAATTTTATGCAGGTAAGAAAACCAGGATCAGCATCCATATTTCCCAGGTGAAGATACTGAGGTTAAGCAAATAACTGAAATCGCCCAGCAAACCAGAAGCAGAGGCAGGCCTAGAACTTGGTCTCTTGATTCTGAGCAGAGCTCTTTCCATTACCCCAAGTTGCCCACTTGATGGAAGTAAGAATGATTCTTAGCAGTTGAATGAATCGCTGGGCTAGATGAATGAATCAGGAGACTTGGATGGGCTACTAACTTTCTATGTGACCTTGTGCAAAGTCATCTCATCTCTCTCTAGGCTTCTTTACATAGAGAACAGAATAATAAAGCTTCTCTGCTTTTCTTCTAGAAATGTTATGAACAGCAAATAAAAATACTATAAATTTTTATAAAGGGCTATACAAATGAAAGAGATTGTTATTAATGTTCTATCAAAAGCCTTGCTCTGTTCAATACCAAAGCAACAATTAGTTATCAAGTAAATTAAAAAAAATAGCAGTTATTTAATAGAACTGGTTATTTTTAATGTTTTAAATTAGATTTATTCATTGTTAGAGCTTGAACTTGGAACTCATCTACTCCAATCACTTCATTTTATAGATGAAAACGATACAATGACTTTTCTTTATTTAGAGGAATATGGGGCAGTTCAGGGGAAAGGTCTTGCCTTTACTCTGCCATCTTGGCTCTGCCTCCAGTGTTTTTTCTCAGAGCTAGTTATGGGCACAGTGACAGAATTTGAAATCAAGTTTCCCCGATTTCTAGTCCACTCTTTACTGCTGTACTGAAAAGCCATACTTCTTTTATAATCTTCACTTTCCTTCCTTTCCATCCTTCAATTCAACACAATACAATCACAATCATTCTTCACTAATGGGAGCAGAAGATGAGCTTTATCTACCTCGGTTCACTCACAAGACCCTCTGGCAGAGCTGACAGATAAGGGGTGCCGGATGTCTCTCCATTTTGTAGCGGGGGAGGAGGAGAAGGCCTAATTTCATTTCTCACACTGCTCCACGTGGCATCTGGGATGATGTGATCTGTGGTGACCACTGGTGCCATTTTATGCCTTATTATGACTTCCCAGACAGATTCAGGAGGATTAACTTCTGAGTGAGGTTAAAGAACTGACTCCAACAGATCTTTTGACACTTGGGACCTCCTCAGGGGAGATTACAGTAGCAAACTAATCCACTCTCACACTGAGTAGCCTACAGCCCTGATAATTCTCAGAGAATCCTCATCACTAAAGGAACTATTTAATTGGAAGGATGGTTTCGGCCTTAAAATGTGTTTTTTAGCATCACCTTCTCCTAACTCCCTCCCCTAATCTCCTGTTAAAGGCTAGAAACCTGTTAGTTTGGCTTGGGAGTGTCCAAGGAGAATCATTATCCCTGCCTGAGGTTATAGTTTTAATTGTTCTAAGTACCCTTGCCACCTCCCTAGCCTTTCGTTATCCTGAGGCCAGATGGAATTACCCTAAGGGGTACATATTTTTCCCTCCTTTGGGGGAAAGGGATTTAATTTCTAGTCTTTTATCTTTAAGTCCTAAAATGGGCTATCATCCTCAGGCAATTTGGGGAATTAATTATGCTGGTGGTGATATCATTTTATCTTCCCATTGCTCTCAAAATCACAAGGAAAGATGGCAACAAGATGACAAAAGGCAAAGGACAAACTAGAGCTCAGAACTCCCTGACTAGTCAAATGTTATTTCTATCGGACCAAAATGGATCCACTAGTCATTTCTTTCAATGAAACTCTTCAATGTGGAGTTTCAGAGGCAATGTGACTTAATGGATAAAGTATCCCATTTAAAATATAAATTTTATTTTAGACATTCAAAAGCTGCCTGACCCTAGCTAAATCCTGTAACCAATCTTATTTTCCATTTCTTAATCTGCAAAATGAGGATAATCTAACTCCCTCCCAAGTTTTAGGGATCAAAGATGATGTTTGTAAAGTTCTTTGCCAACCATAAAGTACTATGTGTATTAATAATTATCATTGTCATTATTATTAAGTAGATAGAGTTCTGGGTCTGGAGTCCAGAAAACCTGACTACAGTTTCCTCACCTGTAAAAAGAAGGAATTGTCCTTGATGATTTCTAAAGTCTTTTCTGGCTTGAAATCTATTATCCTAAGTGTGAAGTCTCTTCAATAGGGGTCAACCCTAGCTTAGAGGTCTGTCCCATGGGCTTGGATGAAATCAGCATTAATGCCAAACCAACAGGCATTTTAATAATCCCATTCCCTTGATATTTCTTGGCAAAGGGTAGAGGAAGGTTTCATAGTATTTGATAATTCCTTTCAATAAACACTTATTAAATATGTACAATACAGTTTGGTTATATCATAAAACTGAAGTCTTCCCAAGAATTCAAGTTGAGGGTCACTGATTTAATGGACAGGTACTAGATGAGTAGAAAATGAAATGGGCTGATTACACAGTGCAGAGCAAGTGCTAACAGTGATACAGGAAGGAAAAGAACCAGACAAAGAGTCCCAGTACTTCTGATGTCCTCTTTTTTCTTCCTAAGATCTAAGATGCCTCATTGAAACTTCTCCTGTCTTGGAATAGATAGAGAAAAAGAAACAAAAATAAAAAAGAGTAATCTTCCGTAAAATTACTTTTTTTAGTCACTACTAACAACTATCTGTGTGACTTTCTCCTCCTGTTAGCACATAGATATTGGCAGGCCTGGGAACCTTTGTGTTTGGCCTCTAAGGGGACATGAAGTAGAGTTTTTTTCTCTCCCTTTTATGATGCTCTGCCTCTTAAAATAGCAGCTCTCTCAAGATAAGTGGGTCTTGACCAGTTGATGAACCCAAGGATGAAGCTTTGTCAAGTCCCTAAGTACAGCTCAGATCACTGGAGTGTGAACTGTGGTGGGCCCAAAGCACCATTCATATTTTATATGCTGTAACTTTCCCTGCTTTTGCCACTTCTAGATGTGTGAAGTATTATTTTCCCCCCTAACATAAGGGCACCCCTCCCTCCCATTCAGTGTCTGGGTCACGGAAAGGTGACAACAAGCTTTCTACTTTCCAGAGAACTGGAAGGGTTCCTGTGGCTATCGGCTTGAAGGGAAAATGAAAGGCTGTGTGAGTCAGCAGAGATCCCGAGTCAGAAGTCCTGTGTTCCAGACTTGGTTCTCTGTTCTCCAGGCAAGTCCACTAGCTTCTCTGACTCTCAATTCATCCAACAGGCAAAATAACCCCTGTCCAGCTGCTTCACAGGAAGGCAATACGTCCATTTTTGTACTGTATGAAGGAACATACACACACACACATACGCGTGTGCACGGCTTTATCAATGAAGATCAAAGAGGGACAGGTGGGCCTTCAGAAGGAGACTCCAGAGAACTGGGTTTTATTAAGAAGGGATGATAATAACTACAACAATCAAAATAAGGAGAAACCCTGAGGACCTCCAGGGTGATGGTCACACCACATTTAATTTAACGTCTTGACCCTCCAGTGGCCAATTCACCCTGCACCTCCTGGCAGAGGATGACTTTTGGGTCTTCACCTTACAAGCAAGGAGCTCTTGGGCCCATTCATTATCTCATTTAATAGCCTTTGTGAACCTCAGCAGAGAGGCTCAGGCCTTGATTTTCTATGGAGGACCCAGATCACAGGAACAGATGGCCTCAAAGAGCTTGTAAGCCTTCCTGGGCTTCTCCCCGCCTCCTTCCCATCTCCCTTCTGACTCAGCTGCCTTCTGTGGGGAGGAAGCAGCCGTGCTGAAAGTAAAACTGCAGTGCTAGAAGGAGTAAGAGGGTTTGGCTTCCAGGGCCTGGAATGCCTTAAACTGAACAGCTTCACCTATCAAACGATGGCAATAATTTCTCTGCTACTAATCTCACAAAGGGGAATTCTGAGGACCTAAGGAGAAAATGGATAGGTAATTTGAAAAGATATGCACAATACAAACACAAGTGATTATTATATTATCTTATAATCTCACTTGAGGCATAAGTAGTTCTGAGGGCTGAGTTAAAGCAGAGGGCACTTTTGTAAAGGGGAGGCTGTGAATACTGAGTAGATTAACTGTAAATATTTATCACATCTGATTGACTGGCCAGCACCGGGTGTTCACTCAGCTGATTGGCTGGACTTGCTCTGAAGATTCTTCACAATCAATACATGAACTGGGCTGACTAAGGACTAAAGTTCAACTTTTCTGAAGATCAGCCAGGTGTTACCAGGGCCTCCCAAAATACTCTAAGAAGTTAGCTGCTAGAGCTGAGTCAACCCCAAAGCAGGTGCCTGAGAATCTCAGTTGAAGACTATCAGCCTGGAGATGAGAGCACCCACATTACAGTAGCAACGGTATTACTGACATATTGCTCTAGCTTTTCAAGCCTATAATAAATTCTTTGGGGATTACAAAGCCATCTCACCCATTACTTTTGATATCAGAAACAAACAAACAAAAAAGAACTATTAACATTTAATCATACTGCCTTATATCACTTTTTAAATTTCATGTTCTTCTGTTCGGTTCTGCAAACATATATTGTATCTAGGATATACTGCAACATATCCAACATATAAAGGACTGCTTGCCATCTAGGGGAGGGGGTGGAGGGAGGGAGGGGAAAAAAAAATTGGAACAGAAACGAGTGTCAATATAAAGCAATTATTAAATAAAAAATTAAAAAAAAATAAATTTCATGTTCTTCATTTGCCTACTCTCCCTATTTAGAGCTTACACTCCATTCCTTAAAGATAGGGTACCAAACACATTATTCTTTGTTTCCCTGAGAACATCCACCACAGAACTAAGTTGAATGGAATTATTCATTCTCCATGGTTTATATTCTTAGGTAAGGGGCAATGGGGAGCCTGAAAACTAATTTACATGGCTTTTCTATTTCTATTTCCCTTTGAACATAATGTTTTAGAATTGATATATTAATTTCCCAATTTGGTTTACTAGTTAACAATCATTTATTATTTACTATGTGTCAGGCACCATGTAAGCAATAAGGATTGGGGGGGAAGAGCGCACAAAAGAAAGTCCCTAACCTTAAGGAGGTCATATTCTGAAGGGTGAGATAAAATGCAGACAATTGTGCACATACAGGATACAGATAAATTATATGGAAGGTACTTCTACAGGGAAGGCACTTGCTGTAGAAATCAAGAATTGAGGTACCCTGAAAAAAGTAAAGGAGTTAGCATTGAAGAATAAGAGCATCATAATACTTTAGAACCTAGCATTAGTGAGTGTGGAAAGGAGAAACTATCTTAATTTCCCCCTTATTCAATGATGAAATAGTTTCCTATCATCCTCTTCATGGCTCTTCACATTTATATAGGACTTAAAGCTTTTCAAAGCATTTTCATATCCATTTTCTTATTAGATCACCAGACATTCCTTTGAGGTAGGTAAAGTAGAGATTATTATTTCCATTTTGTAGACAAGGATACTGAAGTCCAGAGAGGTTAGTTGACAAAATTACTGATAGAACAGGTTTTAAGGTTCCCCGGGATACCATATTCTATCTTCAAAAGCAAAAAACTCTCTCCAGGACAGACAGGGCAGAAGTTCCTTGGGGAAAAGGGAAGTCAGTTTGGGAATCCTGGATAAACCTAACCATTTGTTTCTCTAAAAAAAACCAGGCCCTGAGATTGAAATTGTGATGGATTCTCAAGCATTGAGCCCCTCACCCAGTTTGGTCCATGTGCCAACAACGATGGATTTTATTCCATTTAGTAATCATTTCCTTTCCTTATGTTTCTAGTATACAGCCTTTCAGTCTATCAGGAAGGGGTAGGAGAATTACCCATCTTGGTTCCTCTAGAAAATCCCAGCTGTTCACAGCTTATTCAAAAGCTGCCTTTTGGACTTAAATAGCCAATTTAACAACTCTGCTTTATTTCACACGACCCTCTTTATTATGGGATTTAAAGTAAAATCCCATATGTTTATACACAATCGTTTTTTCTTAAATCTCCTTCTATAAAATCTGAATAGAGCAATGGGACAAATCTCTCTTCTCTCTCTCTCTCTCTCTCTCTCTCTCTCTCTCTCTCACACACACACACACACACACACACACACACACACACAGCCACCCCCCTCCCCATCCTTCCCTCCTCCCCCCCCCCCCCCCCACAGCAGGGAAAGAGGGCCTGAGGATAAACATTGTTTAAGGGTAAATCATTTCTCCCTTTAAAAAAGAAAAGAAAGATCTAATCCTATTTTACTAAACAAAATAATCAACATACAAATTAGCAGAAGAAACAAAATCCTCAATTCTTGACCCTCTAGCACACCAAAAGTTATTTGCTTATTTGCCTCTCAAAGGCAGCATTATCACTAGTGAGTCAAATTACTTCGATATGATACTTTCTACTGTCTGTATACAAAGGCAAAAGTGGTTTTTCAGCTCTGTCTCTCTCATCCACTTCATTGCAATTAGTTTTTAGATCTTCTCCATTTTCCATGGTAAAGTAGGATGAAGAGAACAGTCATAATTTAAATCCCCAGATAAATTCCAATGTATTACTAACAACTCAGGATACCTGGATATCTTTTTCCAGAGCTACTAAATGGTATGTGATCCTCACAACAATTTTGGAAGGCAAATGAGCCAGCTAATTATTATTTCTCCCTCCACCACTTTATAAATGATAGAATTGAAATTTAAAGTGATCAAATGACTTGCCCAAAGTCATGTGGTCAGTCAGTGACATAACCCTGTCTAGAGATTTTTTTGACTAATGAGGTCCAATGTACAATGACTACAACCAAAAGAAGTCAATCTTTCTGGATCTTGTTAATATTTCCCCCCACTGTACAACACTGGGTCTTTACAGCAGATATTTTCATACAATATTTCATATTTTCTAGGCCCTAAGTTGCTGGTTTCTGTCCTCTTGATGAGACTTTTTGGACCTTGCAGGAAGAAAAAGAAAAATATGAAATGCTTGTTTTCTTTGCTATTGGAAAAAAGACTGAAGAAAGAATTAGGCTGATCTAAAGTACTAAAGGTTCAGTGGCTACATTTCAGAGCAGAGCAAACCTAGCTTGAGTTTATGAACAAGCAATTTATATAGAAGCTATAAATTAGAGATAGAAATTTTGAAAGCATACTCTGTTTTGGGAAAGATCTCTCCAGAACAGGTCACTCCACACTTAATTTGGATTTAATTTACAAAAATCAAAGCTCACCTAAGATTTTAGGGTCATATCTACCACATCAGTTAAAGGGCACACATTAAAAAATATGCCACAAATATGGCAACATGTTTGTGTGTTAGTAAAATTGACACTTTTAACCACTTTTCAGTGGTTAGATTTATAGATTAGGTTATGATAAATTATATATAGGTTAGATTTATATTATCTAATTTAATTCTCACAACAATCTTTTGAGGCATGTACAGATTAAGTCAACCAATTTTCTGTCCAATATCACATGGCTGGTAGGCATAAGAAATAGGATCCCTTCTGACATCAAGCCCAGAATATTTCTATAGAATAAAAGGTAAAAAGCAGAGGGACTAGCAAAAATCTTGGATGGCAAATCCATAGTGGCTTATTTCTAAGAGTTATATAGGAATGTTTGGGATATAATTTGTGAGGTGAAATCAGGAAGGGCAACTAGTCTCCCTAACTTGAGCTAGATGGACTATGGAGATGAACCCTGGCAGATTTCTCTGGTTAATATCTTGAATTTAATGTTTCAGAAAGCGAAAGTCTCTAGGAAAACTTTAGGGGTATAGGGAAACCGGCTAATTTTTTTTTTTTTTTTGTGAGCCCCAGGAGTGTTTTGTCTGTCATTACACCACACTCTGGTCTTGTCTTGCTTGTGGTCTCTGGGGAAGGCACTAATTCTCCTTGTACCTGGTGGCTTGTCCTGCCACCGTCACTAAGAGAGACTGAGGTCACTGAACATTCCCCTAGCTAAAAGTGAAAGGTCCCCAGAGGGGCAACCTACAGGAAGCTTTGTAACATCTCTAATGATAATTTAACAAATTGAAATAATAATCTTTCACAAGAGGAAGGGAAGGAGGGGAGGCAGAGGTTAGGGAAAAGAGAGGAGGAAGACAGCCAAAATGAACTTACCTAAATGCACCAATGGGTCACAGACCATCACATAATCATGAAAAAGAAAAGAGAAAAATAAAAGCCATTAGTTAAATGATTCAACTGCAATTGGGGTTTTCTTGTAAATATGGTTATAATTTCTCCTGCCAAACCCAAAAAGAACTGAAAATATGACAATGGATTTTGGTTTTCTTAATAAGAGTAGGCAATGCAACATAGATGCTAATATGTTTTAGTCTTGGCAGGCTTCCTGGTTGAGTAGTTTTCAGTGGGGCACAAGGAGGTGATGTGAGTTTGTAACTTTGAAGTGAGGAAGGAGTCATTTAGAAAGAGGTGAGCATATCCAAGAATCTGGTGAACACCACAATAAAAAGTGTGTAAAGATAGAATATTTTTATGATTACAGTTGCTCTGATAGATTATTAGCTCAATTAATAATAAAAATACATTTACTAAATATTTTGTCATATACATAGTACTGTGATGAAGACAAAGATAAGTAAGATATAGTCCTTTCCCTCAAAGACCTTATAATCTAGTAGAGAAGAAAGGATATATCATAACAATGTAAGTTAGCATACACCAAGTGTCAAATGTGTGGTACCTACAATAAGCACTATCAAAGTTCAGAAGAGTGAAAGATCACTGCACTAGGGGAATCAGGAAAAGCTAGTTTTTAAAGAGGTGGTGGAGGTAATTCAAGCATGGGAAACATATGAACAATAGCACGGAACTGAGAATAAACAATGCATGACTGAGAAAATCAACCTGGTTGGAAGGTTTAATAATCAAGGAACTAGTGGGAAGGAAGATAAAAGTCAGAGGGGTAGGATGGTGCCAGATTATGGAGATGCTTGAATAAATTTGCAGTTTACCGGCTCTGTTTAGCTTTTAAAGATCTTCCCAACCAGGCTGTAACCTATCCTTCCTGCTTTGTTGGACACCAATCTCCTCACATGCTACAATCCAGTCAAACTGGCCTCTTTGTTCCTCACACCCAACATTCATGCTCTCTCTTGGCTCCTGCTTCTTGGCTTTCTCCATCCCTAGAGTGCAAATCCTTCCTCACCTTCACCTCATTGTTTTCTGATCTTCCTATATGACAGTATATAGCTCAAGCACTACTTTCTATGTGAAACCTTTCTCCATTCCCCCTCTTCCAAAGCTAGTGCTCTTCCAAACTATGGTGTATTTAATTATTTTGTATTTATTTTTTATACCTATACTCATTTTCTTTCCTCCCTTAGAATATAAGCTCTTTGCAAGTATGGACTGTTTCAATTTTTAGTATTCCCAGTGCCTAACACTCAATAGATATTTAACAAATGCTTACTGATTAAGGAAGTTGGGTATCCCACTTTTCTGCTTCCCCCTCAAATAATGGGGTCACTGAAGGCTTTTGAGCAAAGTAAAGACAGTGTAGAGAAGGGCAGCTATATAAGGAATTTGTTAATATTAAAGAACAAAGCAGGGGCATCAGAAAACACTTTGTAAAGGGTCCATTTTTTGACTCGCTCCTGGCTCCAAGAAAGAGGCTCCATGGACCTGAGAGAGCAGAGGTGAGTCACCTGAGAGCAATAACTAACTTCTGCAATTACATCAGCCAGATTTCATTGCTGTAGCCCCGGAGGAAGCCATTTAGTACCAAGTGACCTATGCCCTTCAATGCACTGATGGGCCCCAGGGGATCACTGAATACATGTCCCTGAGAGAATAAAAAACTTTCTGTGTATTTTTAGTATGACTCTTCAGAAGACAGAGGAAGATATTCTTGATATCTTTACTTCCCTTCTTCCCTTCTTAGGTTTATTGATGTGATTCAACTCAAGAAACACTCATAGGTGTAAAAATACACTAAGGCTTTTAGAAAATCCTTCATAGTGCCAGATACTGGATGGGAAAAATAATGAGAACAGTGTGTCCCCTTCAAGGAGCTCCCAATTTTGTTTGGCAATAAGCCATGTCTTCAAGAACCTATATTACAAACTAATAATAATAGCTACCATTTATGGAGCAGTAATTATGAGCCAAACACTGTGCTAAAAACTTTACAATAATTATCTCATTTGATCTTTACAACAATCCCATTTTATAGATGAGGAAAATGAGATAAACAGGGGCTTAATGACTTGCTACTTAACACAATAAGTGTCTGAGGTTGCATTTGAACTCAGATTTTCCTGAATGCTCAGTGCTTTATGTTTGTTACCTTATTTAGCTGCCCTGAACTTGATTTTAATAAGTATATAGGAGAAATTCAAGAGAGAGAAAAGAGATTGGAGGGAGAGGTATTTCTTTTTTATCAGAATTGGGGGTAAGAATCAGGAAAGGTTTCATAAAAAAGCTGAATTAAAAAAAATTTTTTTTCATTCTAAACTTTAAAAATGCCAATCAGAATATAGACACACACACACACACACAACTTATATATAATTGTACACTAATTTTCAAGTCTCTTACTGTATAAAAATTAACTGCTTTTCTTTTTCATTATATAATAAGATCAGGGTGGCTATTTTTTGTAGTGAATAGAGTAGTGCTGGGTCTGGAGTCAGAAAGTTTCTTCTTTGGAAGTTCAAATTCTTTCTCAGACACTAGTTATGTGATCCTGGAAAAGTCATTTAACCATGTTTCATATTTCTCATATGTACAATGAGCTAGAAAAAGAAATGGCAAATCATTCTAGTTATCTCTGCCAAGAAACCTCAAATGGTGTCATGGAGATTTAGACAACTGAAAAATAACTTTTAACAAGAATAGCTTGCAAATTGCAAAAGCTGTCCTTGTCTTTGTTTCTTTTTAGCCTTCTTTGATCTGGATCTCAAATGAAGAGAATCTGGATGATGGGAGGAGGCCATTCCAGGAATACATAGAGGTAAGACGGATAGGATGAAATTAGAAAGTTATTCAGAATAAAGAGTGTGAGAAGGAGTATAGTGTTAAATAGGGTTGAAAAGGTAGGTGAAAAAGAGACTTTGGAAGATCATGGGTAAAGGAATGGGGAGCTTCTGAAGGCCTCAGAGGGATGTGATCAAGCTCAGATTTTGGGAAGATGATTTTGGCAACAGTATGGAAGACAGAATGGAGAGGTGAGATAATGGAGAGAGAAAGAGTAACTAGAAGGCTATTGTATTAGTTTAGGTCAGTGATGGCAAGCTGAAGTGGAGGAGGAGAAGGATGGGAGAAGTATCATAGAGAAAGAACTAGAAGGTTTTGGCAACTGACTAGACTTAACTGTTTATCTAGGTTTCTTCATCTGTAAAATGGGGGTGATAATAGCACCTACCTCCTAGGGCTAGAGTGAAGTATGATATAATAATTGTAAAGCACTCAGCACAATGCCTGGCAATATAGTAAGCACTATATAAATATCATCACCATCATTATTTTTATTATCCCCATTTCAGAGTTGGTGAAAATGAGAAGTTAAGTGATTCATTTAGAGTCAAAGAGCTAGCAAATACTGGAGGAAACATTTAACTCCGGGCCAAGCACTCTATGTACATTGCTGCCTCGATGAATCCATAATCACAACAAACTTAAAAGATATCTGAACAATATAGACAATAAAGACTTTCTAGAGATTCAGAGGAAAAAAATATCTGTATGAGCAAACTTCAGCCATCAGACAAAGCTTCATGCAGGAGGGAGGCCTCCAGCTTAGCCTCGAGGGATAGAGACACAATAGTGGGGAAAGGAGGATTTCACTTGGAGTGGGGTGGGAATGGAAGGTGGGGGTAAGAAAGACAGAAAAATGTGGCAAAACAAAGGGTTGGAAAAGCTTGAGGTATGTTTAGGGAACACTAGGAGTACTAACAAATTTCAGAGCAAAAAAATTCTTCCAACATGTACCAACTGGTCTGTCTGAAGGGAATGAGATGAAAACAAAGGCCAAAAGCTAAAATTGTTAGTCTTCAGTTCTTATTTCAAGTTCAATCACCTCCCACATATGTTCTTTCCTACTTGTGCCAAGCAGACACATAAACTATATATTTTTCTTAAATATATGTTATATATTTTTTCTTAAATTATATATATGTATATATAAATATATATTAAATATATTTGTTAGATGCAATATTGAATAGATATAATATTGAAAACCCAAAATAGCATATAGTTTTCACATACACAAATATATGTATGTATTTTCTTTTATGGGACAGATAGGGATCATGGTGAATATAGTACCTTGCAACTGGAGAACCTGACTTCAAATTCAGCCTTAGATACTTACTAGCTGTCCTATGCTGGGCGAGTCACTTAACTTGCCTCAGTTTCCTCATTTGTAAAAGGAGCTGGAAAAGGAGATAACAATATCTTTGCCAAGAAAAGCCCAAATGACATCACAAAGAGTTGGATATAACTACCTAAACAGCACTAATTTTCCTTTAATATACATATATATTGGTGTGTGTGCATGTTTTTAATGTATACTGCATGTGTAGTTTTCTTTCCTTGTCTAAATCTCTCTGACATGTGAAGGGGTATATGGCTGTGGATTTCTACTCCTCTGGCCTCGAAGGCAGATCCACAAAAATACTTGTAGCCAATTGCTTAGCTGATTTATGTCTCATGAAGAGAAACAGCAAAGATTGGAAAAGTGGGTTAGAGCCAGGCTTTTAGAAGGCTTCAAATATCAGTTAAGAAATCACTACTCTACCTTACAGGTAAAAAAAAGCCATTAAAGGCTTTGATATTTCATTATCCTAGAAGGACAGTACAGGAATTAAACAGTAATGAAAGTACAGATGTTTGCTACCTTTCTTTGCTTCACCCTCATGCCATGAGACTGCCCATCCCAGCTTCTTTTTCACCACTGGTCCATTCCCTTTTAGTCTCTTTCTAAAATGGACAGATGTCATCACTGTTCAGACCTCTCTTACTCTGGGTCTAACTGTGTGCATCTGTTGTAGCTGAGGGGACCCTCACCAAAGAATTCTGGGAACTGGCTTAGACCTTCTGGAAAGGCAAGCCAAGATCCTAAGGAGTTCCCAGACTTTGCCTGTTAAGTCCTGCCTGCTGCCCATTTTCTGATCCAGGCATGTGCTTGGCTTTCTAAATCAATCTAAATCAAAGGTAGCCCTTTCTTCATCTTCATCCCCCCAAAGCTGAATTTCAACTGGGTAGGCACTTAATCCCCTGACAGATGTACAAGGAAAGTAGATGGGCTATCAATGGGTGATTTCAACCTAGAATACTCCCAATAGGAATATTGATCCAAGGAAATTCATTACATATCACATGGCAATATAAATGGACTTGTTGGGCATTAATAGGGAAGTCTTAGGGCAGGGGTCAGTGACCTCTTTAGCCTGGAAGGGTCCCGATTGAACTGAGCAATTCCCCAGGTAGGTCTGGAAGGTCTAAGGAATTGACAGGAAAGAGTAACAAGGGGCATAAAGAAAAGCAGTGCGAATGAAAGAAGGCAAGAGGCAAAAGTAAAATGGAAGAAGATAGAAAGATTCCATTTTAATAGTATTTATATGAACCTTTATAATGGCAGCTGCAGCCAGGAAGATTTGGATTCCTTGTGCTACACTTTTTTTCAAAGTATTTTGATTTCCATCATCTCATGTAATAATCATAATATCTCTTTGAGCTAGGCAGGGCTAGTATTTTTATCCCCATTTTAGAGATGAAGAAACTGAGGTTCAGGAAAAAAAAAGATCCTTGCCCAAGTTCACACAGTCAGTTCATGCCTAGAACTCCCTTGTTAGCTGGGCTTTTTGTCAAGTCTTCTTTATGACATGCTGTTAGTCAAGGCTGTGCTCCCTTAATAAGTTTGGATATTAGTCCTGAGCAATGGCCAGGAGTAAGGGGAAATGAGTGTGGCCATTAGGGAAAGCAGGCTGGAGCTCAGAACAGACCAAATAATCCACTTTTCAACCAAATCAAATTCAAATGCTTGTAATAGAGAAGAAATGCTATCAGCTAATGCCTTTTCCTCATTATATCGCCAATTAAAACCACAGGGATCCATGTGAGAGCAGCAAGGCTGGGCTAAGGATGAAAGATTCTGGGTGGAGGCCATTAAAGGTGGTCTTATTTTTGTGCTTTTTTATTCTAAACTCTAAGCCACGGTGACAGGACACGTTTTTGTTTTATGAGGCTTATAAATTAGACTAAGTGAATAAATGATTAGGGATCGGGAGACAGCCAATAAATATCCTGAGTCCTTTGGCACAAAGGATTCTGAAGAGAGAGTAAGGCTCTGAGCAGTCATCAAGTCCCTAGAAAGAATGCAAAGGGAAAGAACCAGTTGCTGCTGACCAATGTGGATGACCAGCACCTGGGATTCGATTGCCAGCTTGCAGCTCCTTAGTCTGGAGACCACAGTGGATCCAAGGTTCCTGAAACAGAGGGCAGTACCCATTTTCCATCTTGTTCCCCCATGCCAACCTCCTGTTCTGGGCCTTCTGTGTACTTAGGGAATTGGCTGCCAGAAAATCCCAGGGATGGAGAATATGGAACAGGGCCCAGATACTTATTCATTTATAAAAATTTTTTTACTTAAGCATCTACTATGTTTGGAATGCTATGGTAGGTATTTGAGAACATACAAAGATCCATATGATGTACTCACTGCCTCTTAAAAAGCTGAGAGTCAGATATTTAAAAAATTTTTTTCTAATAAATTTATTTATTTTTAATATACATTGCCTTATGAATCATGTTGGGAGAGAAAAATTAGAGCAAATGGGAAAAACCATGGGAAAAATTGAAAAAAACAGAAGTGAACATAGCATGTGTTGATTTACATTCAGTCTCCTTAGTTCTTTTTCTGGATGCAGATGGAATTTTCTGTCCAAAGTCTATTAGGATTGCTTTGGATCACTGAACCATTGAGAAGAACCAAATCTTTCATAGTTGATTAGAATCAGATACTTTTAAAAGTACAGCAAAGAATGGGCTGCAATCAGCATTAGTGGGGAGAGTGCCCTTTTGAATGTATCCATGCACCCTCCCTACAGCTGCCTCTGTTCAACCAATCTGCATTAAATATTGAACCTTTACCGCTATGTGCTAAGAGGTACTGTTGTGATTGTTTGGTTGTTCCAGTTATGTTCAACTCTTTTTGACCCTACTTGGGATTTTCTTGTCAGAGGTAATGGAATGGTTTGCAATTTCCTTCTTCAGCTCATTATGCAGATGAGGAAACTGAGGCAAACAGAGTTAAGTGATTTGTGCAGTAGTGGCTGAGTAAGTCTAGTAAGTGTCTGAAGTCAGATTCGAACTTGGAAAGATGAATATTCTTGACGTCAGGCTGGGCACTCAACCCACTGTGTTAGACACTGAGGCAATATATGGAGAAAACTTACAACTTCATGAAGGAGGTGATACACATTACCTCATGAGGCCTATTTATTCTATTTCTGGTCAGCTTCTACTGGATTGAAAAATGCTTTCCTTCAATTTTTGTTGTGTTGTTAAAACTGAATTTCCCAATCTTGCTCAGGCTGATAACATACAGGTTTATATGTCTATTGAACTGATTCACATGGGAATTTTAATTTGTTCTATTTCTAAGCCAACTCAAGTGCCCCTTCTTGGGCAGGGATCCTTTCTTTACCCTCCCTACTCACTATCCACCACTACTCTGGAGGCTCACCTATACTGATGCTAGACAAAGCCAATTATTTACCAACTTCAGCCTCCTTGTTAACAGGAACTATAGGCCTCCCTGTAACTTTTACCCACCAGATCTTGAACTATCTTGATATTCATATGGCAGATGGAGAAACTGAGGTCTGATTAGTAGCCTGGACTGGTCAGACCATGATTCCATGTGTGAATGAGTCAGCATTCTTAACAAAATCCCCTTGGCAGTTCCAGGCCTCTATTGCCAGCATTCAAGAGTCCCAAATCCATCAATCCTCTCCAAAAAGCAATGGTAACAATGAAAAGATCCAAAACCCATTCCTGGAAGATTGGGTGACTTCCATGTTAGAACAGGCCTTAAATTACTCTCAAATGGACCTGCACTTTAGCTTGACAGCTTGAGGTGATCTTATTCCCAAGGATTACTCAAATGAGGTATCACAGATCAACATTTACTTGGGAGCTAGACTTCCACAAAATTGTGAAGGTGCTTATAAATATATATGTGTGGGGAAAATACTTTAGGTCTTTTAGTCTATCTCCCTTACTTGTTAAATGAAGAAGCCACATTTTAGAGAGAAAAAGTGATTTATCCGAGATCTATTAAGTAGCAGAGCCAGGAAACAGAGATTGGTGCTCAAAAATTTCCCTTTTTGTCCTCTCACCTTTTCTATTTCCCCAAAGCTCAATATCATAAAGTTTCTTTATTTTTCACCTTTTCCCTTCCAAAACCTTCTCTCAGTAAAAAATTTTGTGTTATTCATTTATAACTTAGTATAGATTTAAGTCAATATGATCTAAATTCTGCAGGCTGTCTCTAATGGCCACTTCAACCAACTCCAACATGCAAGTACAGCAACATTCATTCAGACACCCACAGTGATAACTAAAACACTGAAGAAAACTAATGGCTCCCTGACCCCATCAATGCCTCCATTTCCATAGCAAGAACCAAGAAAGGCAACTTCTGAGAAGGAAACAGAATACTTTTATGCAGATCACAACCCAACCACATTTTCTCATTCAGTGCAATTCTTAACTGTGCCCTTTCCATAAAAGCCAATTTACTCCAGGCTTTCTGCTATCCCAACATGAATTCACAGATATCACTTAGGTCATAAATAAGTTGTTGTTTCACAGATAGACAGCTAGAGAGGATCTTAAGTCACTTAGTCCAACCCCAGATGAGGAAACTGAGGTCTTCGACACTGCTCAAACTCAGAGAAGAGATCTGGGATTTGAAATCAGATCCTCCAAGACCACACCTTGATACACATACTTCTCCAATAAGCACAATGTAAATATATCCTGATAAAAAGTAGCATAGTATAAGTGGACGGAATTTTAGACATGGAGTCAAAAATTTGGATTCGAACTCCACCTCCAACACTTCTTAGCTGAAATAACAATGGGCAAGTTTTTGGTTTCTCATCTGTAAAATGAGACATAGTAACTCTAGAACTTATTTCTCAATGATACTGTGCGACTCAGATAGGATAATACAGAGAATCCCCAAGTCTTAGTGCTACTTTAAATGTTAATTTTGGAACAATAAATGCTTCAAGTTTATTAAAAAAACCTGAGAGATGGATTATTTACATTTTTAAAATAACAGTATGTTTCTTATTAAAATTCAACATAATAACTATATGCATCACTCTTGTTGACTTGTGAACTTTGTAAAAACTTTAATCAGTTACTGCTCAATGACTGAAAGGATTTTGTTTGTAATGCTAGCTTTAATAGCAAAGAATGAGGTTTGTTTGCATATATGACAGTTTTGCCATGACCACATAACAAAAGGTCTAATGGAAATAGATCGGGTGACCAAAGTGGCTGGGCAGAAAGATATTATTTACTAATCCACTGATCTAAGAAAAGGCCACCCAGAAAACTGTGACATATATGCTGCATAATAAAAAAGTGCTTGCCTTGTTAAATTTTTAAAAAATCATCATTAAAAATTCACAAAATCAAGCGTAAAAATTTCAATAACAACTTAAAAATAATTTGAATTTTTAAATAATGTTTATACTTCTTGGATTATTCAAACTTTAAAGTATACTCTTTTAGGACATTCCATATATGAAAAATGTTTATAAAAATAAAAGTCAATAATTATTATTTATCACACACACACACACACACACACACACACACACAGAGCCTATGCATACTTGTATACATCTCCCCTCCTCTGCCTCGGTATCACAGAATACACAACACTTCCCCATGATAAAAGCCTGATATGGTAGAAATAATCGAGCATCTTCTAGTCTATCAAGAGGAAGCCCAATACTGTGGCAACAGGACCTGAACGCTGTAATTCCAGAGAACTTTGCTATGGCTTGAGTCTTGGATCCCTTTGATGAAGCTGAATCCTACAATACCAGATTAGGCTCGGACATTAGGAATGACTTCTGGTCTCAGTCTGGGTGAGCTCAGGTTCCTGTGTTGGCTAGCATCACTTTTTATGGAAGATCCATGACAAACTGGAGCTCAAGAGTTAGAAGACTCAAAACTGTCATCATAAAAGCTCAAAAACATGTCATGTTTCCAGATTTACAAAGTGCTTTCCTTATAATCACCCTGTGTGGCCAGCTGACTTTGTCCAAGGTCTTACAAATGGTAAGGGTTTGAGGCAAGATTTGAATTATCAATTCTACACTTATATCCACTACATATCAAGAGGTAAAATACATGAAAATGTTTATCATATCTTGTGATGAAGAGAGGAACTGAATGTGGATCATAACATAACATTCTCACTCTTTTTGTTGTTGCTCGCTTGCATTTTGTTTTCTTGCTCATTGACTTCTTTTTTTGATCTGATTTCCTTTGTGCAGCAAGAGAATTGTATAAATGTTTATATATATATTGGATTTAACATATATTTTAACATGTTTAACATATATTGAATTGCTTGCCATCTAGGGAAGAGGGTGGGGAGGAGAAAATCTGAAACCCAAGGATATGCAAGGGTCCATGTTGAAAAAGTATTCATGCATATGTTTTGAAAATTAAAAAGCTTTATTAAAAAAAAAGAAAATGTTTATCATAGCAAAGGGACATGATAGCTATCTTTCAATTCCACTTGTTTTGGCTGGCCTTGGAGGTATAAGCTGCCAACAAATTTCAGCTGCTCATACAGAAATTCTTGTTAATTAATTAATCTATTCAAATGAGGGATTAGGTACCAAGTTTGCTCATCACTGGAATCTTCAAATGGAAACTGAATATCTCTTGTCGAATATGTCATAAAGGAGATTTAGGTGAGGGGTTACACTGAATAACCTCCAATCTAACTCAGATTCTGTGACTGGATGTGCCAGGTAAGAGGGAGCCAAATGAAATATAATGAAAATGTTGACTTAAGAAACCTGAGTCTATTAGAGAAAAGACAAATAACAGGAATGAGTTATAAGGCTTTTGATGTAGTTCAACTATGTGGAAATAAAGTCTTGGCACAAGATAACTGCGGGAGGAATGGTGAGTAGTGATGATGAGAGTGACTCACTTATAGGAGGTTTTAAGGCTTGTGAAGTGCTTTCTAGCTAATAATGAGTGAGGGAGGCAATCCAACTATTATGATCTTCATCTTAGAGATGAGAAAACCGAGATTCAAAATGAGGGAAGTTCTGGGATTCAAACTTTTTTTGACTAACGCTCTAATCAAGTCACTTAATTCCATTTGCCTTAGCAAAAAACAAAACAAAACAATAAATTCATCTCTATTCTGACTTACTGGAGAGTACAGACAATCCAAATTCTGAGCCTATCCACTGCCCAAAAGTCTGCTGCTACTGTTGTCTGATTGTTTTTTTTTTTAGTCATTTCTGATTCCTTGTGCCCAAATTATGGGTTTTCTAGGCAAAGATACTGGAATGATTTGCCATTTCCTTCTCTAGCTCATTTTACAGATGAGAAAACTGAGGCAAACAAGGTGAAGTGCCTTGTTCAGGGTCACTCAGTTAGTAAGTGTCCGAAGCCAGATTAGAACTCAGGAAGGTGAATTTTACTATCTCCTGTGCCACCTAGATGTCCCCTAAAATCTGCTACTTACTATCTATATGACTTGAGGCAAACCACTTTCCCTTAGTTTATTCATTTGAAATAACTTGATAAATCAATCAAACAAAAAGTATTTATAGTGCTGGAGATTGTTGAGAGTCCTTTGGACAGCAAGGGAATCAAATCAGTTAATACTTTAAGAAATTCATTCATACTTTTCACTCTAAGGTCAAATATTGAAGCTGCAGCTTTAATACTATGGCCACATGAGAAGATGGGACTCAATGGAAAAGACCCTGATGTTGGGGGAAGATTGAAGGCAGAAGGAGAAGGGATGGCAGAAGATGGCACAATAATGTCAAGTCACTAGCATGATCTTGGAAGGAGTTCAAAAGATAGTAGAAGGCAGAAAGGTCTGATGTGCTGTGGTCCACGGGGTCATGAAGAATTGGACATGACTGAACAACGTGTCAGTCCCCTTCAAGCTCTATGTTCTTTGATCTTTTCAATACCTTGTGCCAAGGCCTTTTAGCCAGGGATGTGCCCAATCCTATCTTCCCACCAGCTGTTTCTTAGCAGGTCTGATTTCATGGGACGAATGACTCCTGGCAAATTTGTAGTTAGCAGCTGTTGGCAGCTGCCAACATTTCACCACTTTGTCTATTAGAATATAGCAGCTTGAAATCTCACTGACTCTCCTGGTACTTCTTTCTCTCTCCCATCCCCCTTCTTCAGCCCAAGCATTCTGAGGTGAGCAATTTTTTTCTTTGGGTCATGAGGCTGCTTCCTGAATATAACCTCTCAGAGGCTGCTCAATAGCAAATTATTCCCGGCTCCAAACACCAACTCCAGACCATGCTGGCCCGTGTAGAGTTTATCAGAAGTCAGGGTCACTTCCAGACAATGTGGAGAATCCAAAGGCTTTAACCCTGCATTCCTATAGAAGAATGCATCTGTAGTTGGCGCCATCCTTCCCCCTGACCCTTCCCCCCAAACTCAGCCTTGTTAAGTCCTTCCAGTATACAGCACAGTTATGATGATCAAGAGAAATGAACTAAACAAGAGTATTTGCCAGAGGAACCTTTTTTGCACAAGGTCAAAAGGACTGTCTTTTTTTTTTTTTTTCTTGTAAGTTAGGTTCTACCCTACAGGGCCTTTCAGCTGGGTGCTAGGTGTTGCAGGCCTGAGATAAGCAAAACTTTTTGAAGACAAATCTCAGGATTAGGAGCTTCCAAAGAATTCTGAAATTTATACATACATATGCATATGTATATGCATATGTTATATATATACTTATATATGTACATATGTGTATGTAAGATATATATATATATATATTAATTATCATCTTTCTCTCTCATTTTGTCTCTATGTTTCTTAAGAAAATTTTGAGATTGGGCCAGAGTTTCTCTTGGGTTCTCTATCAAAGATCTCAAAATCCTATTTCTCAGCTTTCCAAAGTGAGAGAAAAAACACAACCACTGAACTAATCTGACAAACTAATCCATACTCTATTAAGGGATCTTCCCCTGCTTCCCAGGGAATAGGGTGAGGAATTTTGATCTGAATCTAGATGTGGATTGGGCAACAGTAAGAGGAGTTTCTAAAGTAATCATATGTAACAGGGCTGGTTTTTTTTTTTTGGCCAGAAAAAGACAACATTCATCCATTCAGTCATTCGATAAAAATTTATTAAGCAACTACAATATGCAAATCAATATTAGGTCCTGGGAGACCAAAACAAACAAACAAACAAAAACTTGATATCCCCTCTTTCAGAGAATCTGTAATCTGGTAGGGGGTGACAATTCAGGTAAAACAATAAATATGGCATGTCCCAAAAATCTCAATGTAGTTTTAACAGCTTAGAAAGCTATGGAAAATAGTTATTAAATTTTAATAGCTTAAAAAGACACTAGAACTTTGAGGACACCCTATATAATACAAGGTCAATACATGTGCTGCTCTATGGTAGGTATTGTGGGGAAGACAAAAGTAGCAAATGATCAAGTTCTTGCTTCTTTAGAGTTTTTTTTTTTTTTTAAAGCTAGATGGGAAGAAAGGACTAACACATGATTAAGAGACAAAATAACAGCTACCTACTTTAAGAACAAAAGGCATTTAGAAGTGGGAGAGAGTAGTGTAGCAGAACAGGGATTTGAATTCAGGTTTTGAGATGAAGTTTAAGGGTGTGTGTGTGTGTGTGTGTGTATGTGTGTATACACAAAGTCATTCCTTACTTCCAGAAGGGAGCAAGCTGCCAGCATCATTGAGATGGAAAAAGGTCCATTAATAAAATCTTGTCACATAGGCTTCTATTTCTCCCCACCCCACTTGCCCTATCCCTTTCTCTTTCAGGGTTCTCTTCTTACTGGCTGCCAGGTTGCCAAGATTTGTAATCATATGGTCTACTTCTCCATGGGGGACTATCTCTAGTAAATCAGTAGATACCCATTTCAGAGGGGAACCTTATCTTTCAGAAGAAAAACTTCACTTAAATTCAAGTCCAAGTAGGTCGGAGTTCACAAGCTCCACAGATAAAGTATGTTTTACAGAGAGAGGGAGGCACTAGGGAGGGTGAATAAGTTAGCTCAGGGTCAGGATTTTCCCAGCTGGAATTAAAGAAAGACAGCCCTTGGTAAAGAGGGGAGGAAGAAAACAAGTTGCTTCATCAACAGGAACAGATACCCCTTGCTCCTCCCTCCTCAAACATCCCCCTAAACTCACACCCCTTCTAATCACCTGATAGCAGGAGACCATGTGAATATTCAAAATGTCCCTCTACTACAGCTGGTGGGAAAAGAAGTTTCAATGTGCATCTTAATTTTAGGGATCCTTTTGGCAGTATGGGAAAACTCATGGACCTTTCCCTTTTTCTCAGAATAAAGTTTTAAACCACATATATAAAATGTATAGGTTCATATTGTTCAACCCACATAGGTTCAATTGTATTGAAATGCAATTATTTAAATATTTTTTAAAGTAGATAGATCTCAGATGGATGTACCCGATAAACCATAATTTGGTATATAAAGGCCTGGTTTTGAACTGAGGTTCTGACACTTATTAGCTGGGTGATAATTCAGTGAGCATCTTACTTTCCCAGCAGAGTTTTATGTGAAATACCAGGATTACAGCATTAGAATAGAACTTTAGAGATCATCTAGTCCCACCCTTTACTCCAACTCCCCCTCCTCACCATTTTACAGATGAAGTCTATAAAGGTAGATGGTCACACAGATAGAAAATGGCAAAGAGCTGGGATTCAGATCCTCATCAGACTATTGCAGTGGATTAACCTCTAAGGACACTAAATTGGCCAATGGACAGACTTGGTCACTGTCACAGTCCAAGAGCAGCTTCCTAGTCTCTGCTGGTCCCTTCTGTCTAACTCTTCTCTCTTTTTAGTGTTGCTTCTCAAAGAGTTTCAAATTTCCTTAGGAAAGGAGGCAGAAAAGTTCTATATTAGCACATTCACAAAGTTATTCTATGTTACATTCTTGTATTTCTAAAAACAGGAAAAAGACACCGGGCAAGACTTAAAAAAAACCAACAACAAAAAACCCAAAACATCCACCCATTAAAAACACAAAAACAAAACCAGAAAAAGCACCATTGGTCTTGAGACAGTTTTATTTTCCACAAGCCAGCCAGCAAATCCAAAGAAGGGCCCCTTCTCCCCCTTTCCCTGGATTGATGGCTAGGCCATTGTCTAGGAAGTTTTTTGTGTGACTAATCAGAGAGCCCATCACCCATTCCTAATGCTTGGGAGCAGTTGAAAGCTTATTCCCAACTTGTGTAGAAATCCTAGTGGGCCTTTCAGAGGGCATGGAAATGTATACTGTTAAGCAAAGGGCTTGCCTGCAGCTCAAAGTGTATGTGTAGGGGTGTGGGGGTGTGTCTGTGTGTCTCTGTCTGGAGAGAAGGGGGAAAGTGAAATGAGAAGATAGAGGGAATCTTTTTTCTAAAGAAGATATGAATGTTGTGAAGGCATCAACAGCATTTTCACATTTGCTGCAAAATGAAATTAGAGCATGCCCTTCTGTGCTCTTTGAAAAACATCTGAGTTCAATAAACTCTTTTATGAGGATTAGAGGTGAGGTTGAAAGCAAATGGTTTCCTCTTTGATAAAAATGAGGAAAGGGGGAGGAGAACCTTGCATTCCATTTCTTCCCCCAGCCCCCCTCAGTCTTCAAGGCCTTCATGCATATTTGACATGTTTTCCATCAAAGCAGTCATTTCCATCATGCTGGTCTAATGTGAGCAGCTTTTAAAAATACTTCAAGTTTCTTCTTTAAAAAATTATTACTCGAAGAAGAAGGATGGAGGGAGAGAAACATGTCTCCCTGAATGTCAGTCATTGAACAGACACCAAATGTTACATGTTTATTGTGTATCAGGCACACTGATAATTGTTGGGGATATAAAACAAAGAATGGTAGGAACATGCCCCTCTATATCCTCAAAGAACTCACATTCTAATCTGGAAGACAAATGTAAACAACTGTGCACAAAAGATATATATATATATATGACAATCTCAGAGGGAAGGTGTTCATGGGAGAAGGAAGAGTTGTGAAAGGGGAAGTGTGGCTGCAGGAGTCTAGAAAAGGGGAGAAATCTAGGGCAAAAATGGTCCAGAAAGACCTTTTGGTGGACACAGAGCTTCAGTTGAGCTTTGAAAGAAGATAGACAATCTGAGCTATTCTTCCCCAATAATGGACCTCTTTCTTTGTATTTGTCTGGCAAATATACAAGGCATATACTGACCACTATTACCGACAGATGCTGGGTTAGGCCTACAAAAATAATGCACGAAGACACTTGTAAAATAGTTCCCATGTACAGAGCACTATATTAGGCACTGGGAGAGATGTGACACTTAGATAAGATACCATCCCCCCTGACAAGCAAATGGGGATGACACATAAATATAATAACTGCTACTAGCACAGTGGTAGGAAAAACATAAGGGCAGAGGGATATTATGAACCAGGGGCATCAGGGAAGGCACACTGCCTGGAAAAGGGGTCATTTCATGCAATTGGCTTTAAAGGATGGGCAAAAAGTCAACAGAAGTTTGAGGAGGTAGACATTCTAATGTAAGGGATAATGTAAGCAGAGACACTTAAGTGTGAGAGTGCAAAGAGACAGAGGTTTGCCATGCACATACATAGAAGGTGTGGAGAGCAAGAGAAATCATGGGGGTTGTGCCATATTATAGAGGGCCTCAAGTACTAAGAATTTGAACTTCATTTAGAAGGTACGATTTTATTTCCAGTTGATCCTGTTGTTAAAAAAAAAAAAAGGCACAAATAGACAATATAAGAAGAAAATAAGTTTAGAAGTCTTCAACATGTGAATAGTTTGGGCTGTGTCAATGAATCTTAAGCATTCTACTTCAGTAGTAGGCTCTCAATTTGCTAAAAATCAAAGCCACATTCTTTTAAATGGAGGAAGGGGAAGAGGGCCAAGAGTAGAAAGAGAGAAATAATGGACAAGTCAGCTCTTTAACAACCAGAGGAGAACCTGAGCAAACATTCCCCCAAGTACCAGTTGATAATGCTCTTATGCAATGTCTGTTATGAGAAGGGGGAAGGGGATTTCACCTCCAAGGACTAGGGCTTGGCTCAAAAATTCAGTGGCTGCAGTTTTCAC
Source organism: Antechinus flavipes (assembly GCF_016432865.1). NCBI lineage: Eukaryota > Metazoa > Chordata > Mammalia > Dasyuromorphia > Dasyuridae > Antechinus > Antechinus flavipes. The sequence goes on along the minus strand of NC_067400.1, from coordinate 338,711,781 downwards.
CCCCTAAAATGCTCTTTCTTCCTCATTAATCTGTACTTTGGGTCAAGGTCTGCCTACTTGAAAATAGAACAGAAGGTAGAAATACCTAAGTGAGACATTCATAAACCATTCCTGAACTCCAAAGTACTTATCTCACTGGACTCAAAGTATACCATTAGTGAGTTATTCCTTTCAATCTTAAAAATTTCTTAGTATTCACATACTTCCTGTTCAGTCATATCTGATTTGGAAAAGTTACTGATGTGATTTGACATTTCCTTCTCTAGCTCATTTTACAAATGAGGAAACTGAGGAAAACCAGATTAAACGACTTGCTCAGGGTTACCCAGATAATTAGCCTAAGACCAGATCTCAACTCAGGGAGATAAGTTTTCCTGACTTTAGGCTCAGAACTATCCACTGTACCATTTAGCTCATCTTAATACTTTATCAATAGTTTTTCAACTATAACAGTTGGCTGAGATCAGGGATCTTGTGAGCCTAAGACATTAGGTCAGGCATTCTTTGGAGGTAAAAGTAAAAGATGGAATGGGGTAGAGATGAAACTGGTAGGAGAAACTGGAAGGGTATTTAGGATTTTGCCTATTTTATGGCTATGCCAAGTGGCAGAAAGCCTTGTGTAAGATTTTTTTTCCCTTATCTAGAACTGGCCAACCAAGACATAAATCCATGAGTTAGCCACTGCCAACCCTTAGGAATTCTCTCCCTTTCCTATCTCTGACCTCAAAATAAACCCTGAATTTCCTGCATGTCTGTGCTAGTACTGACATTATTCTGAAATGCTCTCTCTTCCCTTCTTGACCTACTGAATTCCTACTTATTCCTTAAAGCCCAGTTCAAATAACATCTTCTCCAAGAAGCTTTCCTAGACTAACCCAGACCCTCTTGGACTTTGCAGAGCACTTTGTTTTATAACTTTCTAACATACTTTTGGTTGTATCTGTGTCCTATCTCCTCCCCGCCTCCCCCAATAGACTGCAAACTCCATGAAGACCTAGCAGCTGGCTCAGTGCTCTATAGACAATAAATGATCATTAAATTAAATTAAATAACCAAGGATTTCTCATGGAATTTCTGAAGGTACAATGTCCCTTATGCATGGGAACTGTGGTAGGAAGGAAGGACGTGTCCTCTTTCCCATCCAAATAAGACTCATTCTTTAAGATTCTGCTCAAATTCCACTTCCTCTATGAAATCTTCCCTGACTCCTGAAGAGAAAAGTGAAAGACTATACCACTTCTGGATTATAGTTAGGATAGGTGAAAAGACCACAACACTGGTTTCTCCAGCCAAGTAGCAGAGTGGATAGACCAGTGTGTTCTAAGTTCAAATAGTGCCTGGAACATTTGTGTCATCCTGAGCAAGTAAAAACTTCTGGCTTCCTCAGTTTGCTAAACTGTAAAATAAGTGATAATAATGGCACTTGTCTCTTGGGATGGTTATGAAGATCAAATAAAATACCATTTGTACAGTGCAGAAAGTAGGCACTTAATAATGCTTATATTCTTCTCTCTCAAAGACTATTAGAATAATTCAGCTAATGGATAGCCAGGTAGGTACCTTCTTCTCTCACCATAATTTATATCAACTTCAAATCTGCACATTCAAATTACCTTCACCCAGTGAAATAAAAGGGACACATACACTATCTGGGCCACTAAAAATAATTAAAGATTAACAGAACTTATTCTATAGCTTTAAGAAATCTAAAACTCATCTGATCCAACCCTTTTATTTTAAAGATGAGGAAGTATCTAGGAAGATGACACAGTTAGGAAGAAGCAGGACCAAAAGGAGAATCTCAGCCTTAAATACCCAGCAATGTCTTTCTACCACAATGTATAATGATTTTACCACATGATGATACATGGTTGTCTTTCACTGCTCCAAATTATTTCATAGATTATATATATATGTATATAAAATGTATTTATGTACAGTTTCTTTGAATCAGCATCATAAACCCTAGCCATACTTTTTTTGTATTTCTAATAGCATGATGATACATAGTTGTCTTTCATTGTTTCAAATTATTTCACAGATTATATACATACCTACACACATACACACACACACACACACACACACACACACACACAGCCACAGTTTCCTTGAATCAGTACCATAAGAGCAAGAACTATACTCTATCCATACTTTTTTATTTCCAGTAACACCCAATACCCACATACACAAATAGGAGATAGTTCATAAAGCCTCAATAAAATAAATGAAATGTATTCATTCAATGGCAGGATCAACTCAAACTCCCTTCGGAGTTTTTCAATTCCTGAATCACACCTGTCATTCCCCAAGTTACTTCCTCAGTTGCTTCCTTGCCCACACTGGTGGCCAACTCCCTCCCAAAACAGTTGATGTGGCCAGGAATAGCTGGGTCCCAAAGCTCAATCAAAATCTTCTTCTCAAGTTAGTCTCTTTGACAAAGCTTATTCTATCAAAAGCCCATTCTAAGATAAGCAGCAAAGATCAGAACCTTGCCTGAGCCCTCCCCATTACTCTTTCATAACTGGCCAAGAGGGTGGGTGATCTTTTGCCTGAGCCCCTCAACAATCTTATATGATAAGAAAACATCATCATTATGTAGCCAGACTCTCTTCATCTCCCAGAGTATCATCCTGCCATTTTTTAAGATGCTTCTTTTGTGGACAAAACAATGACTCATCAATTGTGAAATATTTCAATAGCCCTTGGGGCTCCTGAGTTCAGAGTTTCTTGGGCTAGTGGTTTGGGGATATTGCAAAGACTTCAGACTCAGCCCAATTTGAAAGTCTGAGGAAGGGACCCTCAATGTCCTTGCCTAGAATGTCATCCACTTTCCTCTCCAGATCTCTTATTTTGTGTCATTAAAAAGACACCTCATCTTCTAGGTCCTGTAGGAGTTCAAGTCCCAGCTTTCTCCCAGTGATCCAGTCAATTTTGATCTTACCGTTTCCTATAATTAACAAAGTATTATACGATAGTCTGTTCTCTTGTTTCATGTATGCCTACACAATTGGACTAGGTTTTCTTGAAGAGGAAAGACTAAGCTTAATGCTTCTTTATACCTTCCACAAGATTTATCACATGTCCTGGTCCTGTCTTCCCAACTATACTGGAAGACCCTTAAGGATGACAACCATATCTAGCACATCTTTGTATTCATCCCGGAAAAGCAGATTTGGAATCAAGGAATCTGGATTCAAATTTTGCCATAAACACATTCTATTTGTGGTACTTTAGGTAACTCACTGAACCTAGGTTAACCTCAGTTTTCTCATTGTTTAAAATAGGAAAAATAATAGCACTTAACTAAGAGTTGTAAGATAATGTGCTTTGCAAAATTTTAAATAAAGTGCTAGATTCAGAGTTAGAACAATCTCGTTTAAATTAAATCAAATGCTACCAACTTTATAGCCTTGTGTAAATCAGTTAAATTCTTTTTTTTTTTTAATTAAAGCTTTTTATTTTCAAAACATATGTTTGGATATTTTTTCAACATTGACCCTTGCAGAACCTTGTGTTCCAATTTCTCCCTTTACCTTCACCCCCTCCCCTAGATGGCAAGTAATCCAATATATGTTAAACATGGCAAAGATATATGTTAAATCCAATATATGCATATATATTTATACAATTATCTTGCTACACAAGAAAAATCAGATCAAAAAGGAAAAAAAGAAAGAAAAAATGCAAACAAACAACAACAAAAAGAATAAAAATATTATGCTGAGATCCTTACTCAGTTCCCACAGTCCTCTCTCTGTGTGTAGATGGCTTTCTTTATCACAAGATCATTGGAACAAGTCAGTTTAATTCTCACTCATTTCCTTTTCTTTAAAATAGGGATAATAATAGTATCTACTCTATAGGATCATTGTGAGGGTTAGATGATGTGTGAAAACATTTTGTACTTTATAATGTTATCTATAGTCATCAATGATTAATGTCAACACCCAATATATAGTATGCATTTCATAAATGATTATTGTTGATGTAGATAGTGCAGAAACCATAGTAAGCACTCAAGAAATGTTTGTTACCTGAATAAACAGGATAATTTTACTTTACACAAAACCCAGCCATCCACTCAAAACAAGAGCAAAAAAGGTCAAATGTGGTGGGATGAGAATACTTATTAAGAAGAGAAACTTGGGGGATGTGAAGAAGGAGGAAGGAAAGATGGAAAGAAATAAATTGGGTTTGTTTGAGACCAGAGAACGTGTTGTTTTTTTTTTTTTTTTTTTAATTCTTTGCTATACCCTTTTAATGGGTAATTTCCTTGCACAAACAGTGGTGTCCATCTAGTCTAGTGCAGACTTATTTGGGTAGATGATGAATGAAATAATAACTTCCTTGTTTTCCTGACCAAAGACTGAAACTGGAAACTGCGGTTTCTTTCCACCCACAATGAGCTATGCTTTCTCAGTTTCTACAGAATCCATTCAGAGATCCTGGGGCTGACTGCGTTTTCCTAGACTCTTGTATCCTGGGATAGAAACCTACTCATCCACTCAACCCATCCACCTTCCCAAAAGTGTATATTTTATTTAGATAAGAACACTTTTAATGCATATACAAGGTTTGGGGTTAAAAAAAAAATTGTGCTATTTATACAAAAGCTTTAAGACATAAAACACTTTATTTGCATTACAAATCAATTTATTAAAGAGCATTTATTAAACACCTATCGTATTCCAGGCACTATGCTAAATATTGGAATTTTCCAAAAAGAGAAAAGAAAAAGGAGCAAGAACTGTCTATTCCAGCCCTTCAGGAGCTTACATTTGAAAGGAGAGACAATGTGTATATACAAACCTATAAGGAAGGGATTTTTTATTATCTCCATTTTACAGATGAGGAAACTAAGACTCAGAGATATTAAATTATTTGCCCAGGGTCATTAAGCCAGTAAATGTGAGACCTAAGTCTTCCATCATCTCTATCTATAATATTTTACCAAGTGTTTTCTTTGAATCTAGTAAAAGAGAGTATTCAGAAGGTTCTAGATATGGGCTGGGGTGGGGGGAGAGGAGGGAAGGGAGTTTGGGGAGGGAGGAGAGAGGCCAGGGGACCAGGTAGGTATACTGCATATAGAGTGTTCATAGGCTATTATAACCATCAATCTACAATCACTATGTACATTGGTTTTATTCAACTGCTTGCTTTTCTTTGTTACATAGGAGGCTGGAACAGAAGTGGAGGTATACAGAGAAATGAAAACGACAAAAAAGCAACAATAATTTTAAATATCTTATTATCTTGTTCATCTTCTTCCAAAAGAGGACCAATGATATCAGGAAGGTAATGACTTGCAAATAAAATGGATTTAAATAAGACAAGGCTGTGCAAAATCATCAGTCTTACTCTCTCCTCCAGAGTCATTGTAGTCCAGTGGCAAGACTTAAGTCAGGACCACTGGCCGTAGTCCCCTCATTACCTCAGGTTTCTTTAAAGATTTAACTGAAGTTTTCATAGTATGAATTTTGTAGCTCAGGAATGTATATTCCATTTATAACTTACTTTCCAAAAATTTTACTTTTCACAAAGCATTACCTACAACGCTGTTTCAGGCAGCCTTCAGTGTTTTCACTGAAACAACTGATCGTGTTTAGTAAAATAATTATTAAAATACACCACAAGAATATCAAGCATTTACATCATGCTTTAAAATTTGCAAAGTTCTTTATGTTATTTCATTTGATTCTTACAATGAATGACCCTTTATTGTAGAGATACCTATACTTACAGGAGCATAGACTTAAATCTTGAATGGACCATTTAATTCAATTCTACTCCTTTTATATATAAGGACATTTAGGTTAAGTGATTTGTCCAGGGTCAGTAAATAAGTGTCAGAGGTAGAATTTGAATCCAGGCTATATCATCTCCCAGTCTCCAAGACTGATAATGTATTTACAACAGAGCTATGTTGTCTTTTTTTCTTATATTTATGTGTATACATGTGGACATTTTTCTTCCCTACACTGTTTAGCAAAAGATTAAGTGCTCATTAAAGATATATTGATTAATTATGGACCACAATTACTTTGTATGACCAGTAAGGTTGCTTCAGTCTTCTCTCAACCACTTCTCTGGGGGACCAGGCTCTGGAGTTTCTGGGGGAATTTATAATAGGAAAAAAGAGGGAACTGGGGTTCCTAGTTAATAAGCAATTTAAGAAATACACTACCTTGAGTTTCTAAGATAACAAAGGGGTGCAAACTACCTACAAGGGAAAACTTATCAACAAAGCAAGATTTAGAGAGGAAGGGACAGCAACTCCTAAAGGTTGCCAAAACCAGACTGAAAATGTAACTAGGAAATATCTAACCAAATAAATAACATTACAACAGAACATAGACAATGTTAGCATATGGTTTTCTAAGTCATTATGCTGCAGCAGGGATCCTTATATAAGGCTCAGTGGCCTCTATTTCCATTAGTTTAACACCACTGGGACATGAAGGTTGCAGGTGAAATCAGTGTTGAAATGTATCACTTTACTTCTCTGTGAAATCTTTAGATCGAAAGGACGCTGTCAAAGTAGATAGGTCAAATGGTGACCCATTTTTCTTCTTGAATTAGTCATGAGGGGTTTTGAGTGGGGTTAGGACACACACACACACACACACACACACACACACACACACACATATCTCTTTTGAAAACCTCTCAAGCAGGGAATAAAAAACAAAAAAAGCCCAAACAAAAAATACATTCTGCGGCTTATTTTAAGAAAAGAAACCTTGGTTTTCTCACCTCTTCACCAAAAGCATATCCTTTTAGTGTATGTTAGGATTTTCTCCCCCATTTATATAGCACCTTTCCCGAGAACACCTCCCTCCCACTCCTCTCCAGTAAAAAGCTCCCATAACCTGGGGTCAGCACTATGGCAACTGGACCAATTTTTCTAACATATCCATATCACATTCTAAGAATGGTCCATTTTAAAGCATTTTCCATTCAGTCTCTTTAGTATTGGAAGATATTTGGGTTCCTCTTTCCCCATGAGACATCTACAAAGCACTGTGCAAAAAACAAACAAAAATATCAGCTTTCCTTCAAGTATACTCCAAGAAGTGGAAAAACTTTAACTCACATTCCTAGTAATAGCTTTCCCTATTCTTTTTTACTCTCTATTCCCACTTCCACAAAATGGGGTCACTCTTAAAACTAGAAGTGATTTAATGCAGCAAAAAAGTATCCATCATAGAACTAGAAGAAATTACCAGTTCTCTACTTTCAGGAAGGCAAGTACTACCACCATTTTATCACTGAGGCAATTAAGGCCTAAAGTGACTTGTCCAAGTTCATCTAGGATGTGGGAGAGGGAGAAGGAAATTAGAGCACAATTTCCCCACCTCTAAATTAAGTATTATATTCATTCTGTAGTTTTAATTCAACAAATATTTTATGTTGACAGTCCTATACTGTGGCATGTGAAGGATACAAAGCAAGGAAAAGCCTGGTTTAAAGCTGGTAAGATAAAATTTTCTATCCATTTATATATACATATACACAAATATTCTATGTATATTCATTCCATATGTTTACACATATATGCAAATATATGGGATAAATATCAATGTAGGGTACTCGATAAAAGTCCTTTCTTTTCTTTCCCTTTTTATCAGACCTATACTTTTTAACAGGATAGGGAGTTTCAGGTAAAATTTTTCCACCAATGAAGATGACTGCCTTCTCGGCAATTTATAGTCTTAGAAGTTTGTCTGGAGCCTTGACAGATTATGGACTTATTTAAGGTGACAAGGGCAGTACACGTCAGAGACATGTCCTGACTCTGAGTACAGTTATCTGTCCACAATGCTCCCTTTCTCTGCTTGTATGTCTAAGAGCCTAAAATAAGTGATTCAGGTAAAAAAAAAAGACCAATGTGATCTAAAGGCAAATGGTTAGATGAGTTAGGCCTTATGAAGGAGTAGGTTTTGGACAGACAAAAAGTGTGAACAAAGGCATGGGACAGAATGAATATGGCTAGGAGCTTTCTTCCTGCCCTAACAATCAAGGCCACAAATAAGCCCAAGATGTCCCACTGGCCCCAAAGACCTCTTTTTCCCCTTTCATTACCATTTCCCTCCCAATATTTGGCAGGGATAGATTAGGGACTGACTGTTTTTTTGTGTTCTTACACAGAAGGCCTAGCAGATAGCCCCACTCCTGTGCCCCATGGTCAAGGGAATGGGACAAACGTCAATAATAGCATCTTAAGATAGCAGGGGGCCTCCAGGGTCTTTCCTCCTCCTCCTCCTTTTCCCTCCCCTCCCACGCCTGTTCCTCTTCCTAAAGCTCCTTTGTTTAATCTGCCCTCCCTGTCTACTACTCACCAAACCAGTCCTCACCGCCGAGCCTTTCTTTTCACGCTTTAGGCTTCCATTATGCACCTGTCTCCAGTGACAACAGTGATTAGCTTCATATAAAGTGGAATTTGTGGCTGAAAGGGTCCACGAGGGATCTGATTGGCTTAGGACAAAAACCTTGAGGGGGGGAAGTGGCAGACAGACCATTGTGTCAAGGGCCTATGAATGGCAGGAAAGAATACTGGGGGGTCAAGGGGAAGGGAGGGGACACTCAGCATGATCCTCACTCAACTTCACTGGTCATAGATCCTGAAACATTTACCGACCACCCTTCTTAAACTCTTGTTGCCTCCCAAGATCTACAAACCAGCCAGTGAATCTGGGGAACAATTGACAGTAGCAACTGCTACCCTCTTGGGGTCCTGGTGATCATTCAGTTTGAATTAGAGGGCTAGGAAAGGAATAAGAAGGAGAGTAAGAAAGAAATAAACTATTAAGTCTCTGAACTGTCCAAAGACCCTTAATGTTGCTGAAAATCCTTGTACTGAAGAAACAATTATTCTCACTATTCCATTCTTCCTCTTTTTTCTCTTAACCTCCTATCTGTCAAGAAGTTAGAATAGTTGTGTTAATTCTGCTATAAGGAGTCCTTCAAAAATGAGCAAACTCAGTCATATTCATAGTATCTATAGGGCCAGAAAAAAAATGAACATGAAAGCAACTCAATTTCTGGAAAGAACAAGTTTGGATTTCCAAGATAAAGAGTGAAAATTCACAAATTAGGGTCTTGTTTGCAATCATATTAGGATAATCACTGTTTGTCCTAACAAAAAATATCCACCACAGGTGTTAATATGGGAACTGAACTCAGATCATGTTGTAAAACATACAGATGGAAATGCAAACATTTTTACATCATAGCCACAATGGCATAAATGAAGAAATGCTACCTAAGATAAACAAATTGACTTTAATTGATATCATAGGCCTATAAATAATTCCCTACTTAGTGAATTTGTTCATTGTTCTTCAACCTTCCTGATTCTAGTAGGTGAATCATGAAAAGTTATTAGGGATAGGCTGGAAATGACTGGATAGTCATACTAGAATTAGTAAAGGAAGCAGGAAGTAATTTCTTTACCATCCTAGAAATCAATATGAAGACCAGAAGAAATTGTATAACGTAGTTGTAAATCTTCAATTATAACTCTTTGGACATTGAGAACCTGCTTCTCACTATCACCATCATTACCAAGAAATAAGTGACATTTCTGCTACAAAGTTCCTTTAAATATAAGTAATATGAAAAATTACATGCTACATCTGCTGGTGATAATAATATTCTCTCAACTAACATCACCCTTCTCGCCCACCCCCACCTCCCCCATCAAAAAAAAAAAAATCCATGCCTTTCTGAGCACCAGAAGATTGAAAGGATGGAAAATAAATCTGTATACACAGCATTAATACCAAAATCCTGATAACGGTTTAGCAGTATAGCATTACAAATTCTTTCCAATCCTCAAGTCTTGGGTAAAGTAGGAAGATAAAGTATCTCCACTTTTTACAGAGGAGGAAAGTAAGATTTAGAGATGCTAAGGTTACAAATCAGAACTGGGACTAGAATCCATATGGCTCAATGCTCTTTCCTTCTATGGGATCATCCTGCCATGCTGCCAGGATCCTCATAGAAAACATATTACTAGTTTTCTTCAGTGACATCTACATTAAGCTCCTGGATTTGGAGTCAGACGACACGGATTTTAATCCTGGCTGTGCTGCTTACCACCTGTGTGATCAAGAGTACATCACTTCATTTCTCTAGGTCTCATTTATCTCATCTGCAAATTGACCTACCTGTAAGGTCCATTCCAACTTCAAAAACCTAGACAGGAAGAAGCAGGTCTTTTAAAAAAACATGAAACAAAGAACTCGGCATATTCTAGGGAGGGATCTCTCTTTCTCGGTTACACATTTCTCACCAGAGGCCAGATAAAGAGCACTACCTCCGAATCTGGACTCTCCTAGTGATGAGTTAGCACAGGAGAGGTCAGCTCCAACAATCCAGCCTGTTCTGAAGGCAGCTTTTCCTGCTGCTGCAGCAGTGATAAGGCCTCCCAGCAATTTGACCAACCAAAGAAAATTACCAGCTTGCATTCCAGTCCAGAACATGGAGGCATCTGCAGAAGCCACATTGAAATCAGACCACCTTTCATTCCACTTATCAGAGCACTTACCACTCCCATTTGAAGGCAACACGATAAAAAAAAGTACTGAGGGAAGAACTGCAGGCGTGTGTATGTGGGAGCAGATAATCACTACAAAGTGCGAGAAAATATAAGAGCTGAGGCTGATAACGAGTCTGGCTCTTGCTAAACTTGTGTTTTCCATTCTTCCTTGCCCTCCAGTGCCTCTGACTGCTAAGCTAAATGTGTTTGTTTTTAGCTCATTTTAAATATCATTCTGAGCTTTCTCCCTCCTTGGCTCCATCTTCCTCATACCATCGTCCTATCTTCCCTCCCAGATTTCATGAATTTCCTTCAGACATTTCTTGGCTGCTAAGCACTTTCCCTTCAAGATCCCTCAAATCTTCAGCTTTTTATTATTCTGTTTATCAGTCATCTTTCCCTGAACTGGCCTGCTGGGGAGCTGTTCATTTGCTCTCCCTTTTGACTCTAAGCTTTGGGCACCTTGTTGCAGTTATCTCATTCATGTCAACATCTTGGGGTTGAAGCAGATTTATCAGTGTGTTTAAGGGTAACTGTCAGTTTCTGAAGTGTCCTCGTTCTTTAGGAAAGCTCAACTTGGAATAAACTTGCTTCTTTTTTTCCTACCAAAAAACAAAGTAGTAAGAGAGCTGGGATAATGTCCGTAAGCAATATAAGCAATTCATCAGCTCTGATTTACTGCCCTTTGAAAGGCTGGGCGTTAGTCACAATCACAAAATTGTTTTCCACCTGCACATTATAAAGCCCCAATGTAGCTACTAAGAATATCTAAGGTTGGTTGAATTATGATTATTAAGGAAAAGACCATTCTTACAACACTGCTGTCAACCTTTGTTTCTTTATTGCAGGTAATTCCAGAGTCAGCAGTGGGTCCTGTATGTCCAGAGATGTCACCAGGCATCAGGGAGATGGGAGCTCCCACACTTGAGTAAATGAAGATTATTGGCTCAATAAAACAGGAATGGCTACACAATAAATATCTTGTCTGTCATTTTGAAGTGCATGGAAAACCTCACCAAGAAGCTGCTGTAAGCTTCTTATCATGCTTGAAACCTAGTGAGCCTCAATGGTAATAAATTATTTTGAGCAAGAATCTCTGCAAAACAAATTTAACATCTGTGATTACTAAGTGAAGGGATACAGGCACCTGCATCCTAACCCTTTGGGTGGAAGCAGTGATGCTGGCTATGAAGAGCTGCTCTTACCCTCAGGGAAATGTCCCCTCGTGAATGAGCTTTGAATACTTTTCACATTTAAGGCTCTAATGCCAATAAAGTCAATTTCTCAAGACTCTTAAAGGTTCCTAATTCACTAAAACTGACCAGCAAATCTGAGCCTAAATTATACCAGTGTCTCCTTTCACAAAGAGTGAAGCAAATGTCCTCGTGTTTAAAAAATGGAAAAATAATTAAAAATTCGTTCACTCCACTTCCATTTGTATTCTGTTTTGAAAAGACAAGTTATTTCTTTAGTTGGATCACAAAATCATGGGATCATAAAGAGCCAGAAGGGAACTTGGAGGCCAAGAAGTCCAATCCTCTCATTTTTACAGATGAGAAAACTAAGTGGTTAAGTGAATCTGCCCAGTGTCACAACTATTAAGTATTTGAGGCAGGATTTGAACTGAATCTTCCTGACTCTTAGTGCAATACTCTATCTAGTAACTGGTAGGAAGCTTCTGCTTTAAAATTATTGTTAACAAGTAAAAGTTGTGTTTTCATTTCACTTCATGGAGTCAGACTCGGCAAATAAACTTACTAAGCTTTAGTCAGGGCAAGAAGTTCTAATGAATAATTCAATTTAACCAATATTTATGATGAGTGGAGGGGCTGAGAAGCAGAATATAGATAAAGCTTGGCTTCTGTTCTCCCTTTGTCCCTTCATAATAATAATAATAATAATAATAGCTAATATTTACATAGAACTTACTATGTGCCAGACCCTATGCTAAGCATTTTACAATTGTCTCATTTGATCCTCACTATAACCCAGACAACTGGGGTACTATTATTACCTCCATTTTACAGATGAGGAAATTGAGGTAAACAGAAGATTAAAAAAAAAAATCAGTCATGACTGAAATGGCTGAACAATAACAAGTAGGTTTATAAAGCTAGCAAGTACCTGAGACCAGATTTAAATTCAGATCTTACTGATTCCAGGTCAAGCAACCTATCCACTGCTGCCCAAGAAGCTTATAATCTAGGAAGGAGATTTCACATTTACAAAATAAGTGTAAAAGAACAGTAGGCAAAACAAACAAACAAACAAACAAAAAACCAAAAAACCAAAAAAAAAAAAAAAAAAACAAACCAAAACACCTTATGGAACTCAGAAAAAAGTATATGAGAGCACTGCTACATGAGATGTGAAGGAGACAAAAGTCACTGACAGCTTTGTAAAGGGAAGCATAAGGGGAAACAAGACTCTCCTATTTATTATTGCCTGACTGAGAAGAGAATTAGCAAAATTGAGTCTTTGGCCATCAACATAAACAGTCAACCACACACATGTGACTCCACTGCTTCAGCACTGCTGCTGCTGGACAGAAGCTATGAATGGAGGCAGAGACAAGAAATTATGAAGAAAAGTCCTCTTCAGCCTTTTCATCTCATGCTCCCAACCAGTGAATGGGTATTACATTAGAAATGTAGATATAAAATGTTTTGTCAACTTTATTATTGTAATTATTCCCACTATTATCAGATTTCCTTAGCCAAGGTCCTTAAGCTGAGCTAGCCGGTGCTCTATTCTTGCTCTCTATCTATCTCTTGTCTCTTCAAATATTTAGTTTAGTTGGTCTAGCTCTCTGCTAGCTCTCTTGTCACAGTTTGCTCTCTATCAAGTCCATTTTTGGACAGGCCACAGCTTCCTTTATGATGATAAGTCCTTGAAGACAAGAACTCTCATTTTTCACTGCTATATCTAAAACTGTGCATAGGATAGTTCCCTGGATTTAGAAAATATTAAGGAAATAAATACAGATCTCTTTAGGAGAGATCAACATGCCATTTCTTCTTTCTGTAAACCCAAGTCCGATTCATCATTCCACAACCTGTGGAAAGCTTTCTGTAACTGTTTTTAGTTCATACTGATTTCTTACTTCTATGAATAGCATTTCTAATCTGTAGAATATCAAGTAATGTAACATCAATTATATATTTTCTCAGAATATTTTAAATTCTGTAATTGAAGAAAATGCTAAATTGAAGCAAAAGGTTAATGAAAAAAGTCTATTTTATTCCAAGTTATCAGTTGCAACTCCTCCCATCCCCCAATCTATCCATGGACCATAGGTTAAGGACCCTTTCCCTATAGTGAATGATTTAGAACTAGGCACTCAATTCTGTAAAATGTGCTTAATTAATTGCTTTAAATTAAAGAGATGCTTTCCAATTTGATGATTACATATAATAAATTTTGATGCTGAGTGGGTTTGCATAGGGTGGACAAACAGGATGAAACTTTCTAGTTAAGCATAGTAACTGTGACCTAGATGTTGGAGAAAGAATCACCAAAGACAATTTCCAAGTTTTTTACCATTTTGTAGATGGTCAACGGACTCAAAAGAGCAGGATAATACATAGAGAAAGACTTTCTCACTGTATGAAAAAAGGTACAAGATCCAAACCTTAGAATGCAAGTTATTGTTATTTCTACTAATATTACCAAGAGGATAGGAAGGAAGATACACACTAAGAAGAGAATTTATCTTTTTCTAGAACTTGATTCCTGCATTGGAGGGATATAATTCATATATCATATATTAGCTTCCAAGGACAAACCAAGCCCTGCAAATAAAAGTTCACATTTACATTGCATTTCAAAGCAGCCAATGCTACTTATATTCATTATTTCAGTTGATTCTTACAACAACCTTGCGAAGTAAATAATAAAACACAGCATTATTAACATTCATTTTCATTTTACAGATGAGTGGACTGAGGTTGAAAGAGAAATAGTGATTTCTTTTGTTTCTAAGACTACAACTCCTTTTACTACACCAATAACAGTAATGATGATTAATAACAACAATGATAAGAATAGCTAGCATTTATAGAATTCTTTTTAAGGTTTACAAAATACTTCAGAAATATTATTTCATTTGTCCTCACAACAACACTGGAAGAAGATGCTATTTTGCAGATGAGGAACCTGACGAAGACAGATTAAATGACTTGTTCGGGGTCAGTAACTGAGACTTGATATGAATTCAGGTCTTTGTGACTCTAGTTATGCACTCTTTCCACTGTACAACCTAGGTGACCTTGGTTCTTTTGATTTTGTACTAACTACCACTTCTACATTTGTACCAGAGATGGAATGCCCTGAAAAAACAGGCTTGAGTCATAAAAGAGAAGAGACATCAGTATTCATTGCCCATCTCAAAGTCATTCAATATCCACTCCCCACTTTGTGGGAAATTTCAAATGGAATTTCTTCCCCATTCCTCTCAGCCCATCCAAATAATCTCAATCCACCTACTTACCCTAACTGTTTCAGTCACACTGATTCTACCTGGCCATATGTAGCATAAACTGTCTCCTAAATTTAAGTACATTGAATTTAGTACTATATATATTTATTGTTTATTCATTTTGTATAAATTTATATATGTTCATGGTATTGCCCCCAAAAGAATGGAGGGCCAAACAATTCTTGACTGATCAATTGCATGCCACTTTGTACTATTTTGTTGGTGCTTCATAGTGTTATATTTGTCCAAGAGAGAAGACCTGGGATTGTCTTTTTGTATTATTTCTTTTTCCTTTCACACTCTACTATTTATTAGATTTCCCCAATAGAACTCTAATATTGACCCTCAGAGGATAGATATGAAATCCAGGCCTGTCCTGCCCATGATGAGATAGTACAACGTAAGCTCCTTGAAGTTATGGTCTTTGTATTTCTAGGACTTAGCATGTTAGTCAGCACGTAGAAGACAATAAATATATGTTAAATGTATATTGAATTGCTTGCCATCTAGGGGAGGGGGTGGGGGTAAGGAGGAGAAAATCTGAAACACAAGGCTATGCAAGGGTCAAGGTTGTCAAATTATTCATGCATATGTTTTGAAAGTAAAAAGCTTTATTAAATATATATATATATTAATGAATAGAAGAATGAATAGTGGGGAAAAATAAGAAGTCTCATTCTTTTATATTCACAGTGTGTGTCTTTACTCAGGCTTACTGGCTCAGTCCTATGCTCTCTCAATTAGAGTAGAGATAAGATATGAAGATATAGCCAGTCCTTGGTTTTAAGGAATTTACGTCTAGTTGGACAAAAGTAATACATGAAAAAGCTTGAGGAGGCAATAGTTAAAGACTTCAGGGTGCTCTGTGGGACTGGGCCCACCTGGGCTGTCACACAAACAGGAGGTCCTCTTGAGAGTCTTGGTGGGGACCAAATTAAGTTTTAAAGATAGTATACCTTGTATCTCCAAAGGGGATTCAGCCTAATACCTTAGAGAGCATTAAGAGGGACCCAGGTCAAGAGAGGTAGCTGGACAATGCTACTACTGGGCTTATACCCCAAAGAGATACTAAAGAAGGGAAAGGGACCTGTATTTGCCAAAATGTTTGTGGCAGTCCTGTTTGTAGTGGCTTGAAATTGGAAAATGAATGGATGCCCATCAGTGGAGAATGGCTGGGTAAATTGTGGTATATGAATGTTATGGAATATTATTGTTCTGTAAGAAATGACCAGCAGGATGAATACAGAGAGGCTTGGCGAGATTTACACGAACTGATGCTGAGTGAAATGAGCAGAACCAGGAGATATCATTATATACTTCAACAACGGTACTGTATGAGGATGTATTCTGAAGGAAGTGGATTTCTTCCACAAAGAGAAGCTCTAACTCAGTTTCAATTGATAAATGATGGACAGAAGCAACTACACCCAAAGAAAGAACACTGGGGAATGAATATAAACTGTTTGCATTTTGGTTTTTCTTTCCGGGTTATTTTTACCTTCTGAATCCAATTCTTCCTGTGCAACAAGAGAACTGTTTGATTCTGCACACATATATTGTATCTAGGATATACTGTGACATATTTAACATGTATAGGACTGCTTGCCATCTGGGGGAGGGGGCAGAGGAAGGGAGGGAAAAAGTCGGAACAGAAGTGAGTGCAAGGAATAATGCTGTAAAGAAATTTTTTTCAAAATAAAAAAAGAAAGTTATTTCATTGTGGTATTATATAATAATCATGATTAAAGAATTTTATATTACCAAAAAAAAAAAAAAAAAAAAAAAGAAAAGAAAGAAAGAAAAGAGCAAGCTGGGAGACAAAGACAATATTCACGATTAAGAAGGTGAAGATCTTGCTATACTGCTAAATACTGGATTCAGTTCCCAACAACAATAAATTCCTAGGGGTCAGTGTCCAGAGGAAAACAATCAAGATGTGAGACAGCCTCTGGATGATGTGTCCTGTACTGAAGGAACTGAGGAGGGCTACTCCGGAGAGGAAAAGATTTATGAGAGACATGATAGCTGCTCCAGGCAGGTAAAGGGTTATCACACAGGGCTCCTCTAAGAGGCAGCGAGGTGGTGCTGTGTACAGAGAGCTGGCCCTGGAGTCGGTAGGGCCCAAGTTCAAATCCAACTTCAGATACTTAGTGTGATAATGGGCAAGCCCTTAACCCTATTTGTCTCGGTTTCCCCATTTGTGAAAATGGAGTTAGCATCTATCTCTCAAAGTGGTTGTGAGGGGCAAATACAATGATAATGGAAAAGCACTCAGCACAGTGCCTGGCCTATAAATAAGCACTATATAAATATAGGCTATCATCATGGTCATCATGATGATTTTTATTATTATGATTGGGCTCCAACGGGAAGAACAAGGGGCAATGGACAGAAGTTGTTTGAAAGCTAATTTAGGCCCAAGGTGAGAAATAACAGTGCTCAGAGCTATCCAAAACTGGCCTGGGTGACCCTCTGGGGGTGGCAAGGAAGGTATACTATAGAGTGCATAAAGGCTGAATTAGATGGCCTCTGAAATCTTTTCCATCTCTAATGTTCTGACTTCCAACAATTCTGTCAAACATGTTGCTTACCAGCCTAATGAGAGAGATGAGACAAATCATATGAAATAAAAATAATGACCACAAAATTCATATGTTACTGAGTGTTGGGGTAGGAGGTTTAGATTACTGAACCCTGGAGAAGGAGGAGGAGATCATATGACCAAGAACAGTCTGGGAAGAGTTCATAGAGAAGGTAGGACTTGACCCCATGGTTCAGATTTGGATTCAAGAGAGAGGACAATTCAGAAGGCTCTCTGTGACATCACATCAGTCCTGGGCTGAACTTGTTTCACAAGGGCAATGGAATCTGTGCTAGGATCTCACGCTGGCAACATGTCTTAGAACCAAAGGCAGGTATTGGGTCTGAATGGATTGAATGACAAGGGGAGTAAAAAATAACCCCTTTGAGAAGAACTATGATCTTTTTCTTGACTCAAATTACTCCAATGACCACTTGGCTCTTTGCAGGAGGAAATCTGGATGGAACGAGTGGACAGTCTACCTAACTGCAACAGAACAATGCTTTTCTTTGATATATCATTGTAGCTACTGGGACAAAGAAATGAGAGAGAACCAAAGTCCTTAAATGATCCCAGATCGCACCTTAATATCTTTGCTTTCCCAGCTTTCTCCAAAAAGCTGCTAAAGAATACAGTGACAAACAGGTAGGAATTTCACTTCAAACTCGAAGTTAATTGAGAAGCAGGCATTTAATATGTTATGAAGCAGGTTTTTATGTTTCTGATGAGAAAGCCTGAATGTCTCAAATGAAATAGAAAAGCAATGACGGAAACTTCATATTTTATCTAAATCCAGAATCTTGGGATAAAAGAAGAGGCAAGAAATTGAAGAATGAATGCTTCTCTTTAGACAACCCAGATGGAAAAGGCAGATGGCTGAGATCAGAGACACCCTGGGGAGCCAAGTGAGTTTTTCCTAAGGACCGGGCTGCATTCCCATAGGGAATTGGCTAGGGGTATTTTGTAAATGCAAGAAGCCCCTTGCTGCAATAGAACTCTACTACTGATTTTCAGAGGATAGATATGAAAATCAGGCCTATCCTGCTCATGATGAGATAAGTACAATGTTAACTCCTTGAGATTATGGTCTTTGTATTCCTAGGACTTAGCATATTAGCCAGCATGTAGAAGACAAGAAATATATGTTAATGAATGGAAGAATGAATAGTGGGGGAAAATGGGAAGTGATAGGCAATATGTAAAAGGTTTCATTATTATTTCATTATTCCATAATCTGAATAAAAGGCCCTATATTACTTTGTCAACCATGCTTCCCATTGTTCTACAAAACAAGTTCTCTATTTGACTCTTAGCTCTGAGTTTCTCTGGCTGGAATGCCCTTCCCATGATTTCTGAGGACTGTCCCCAACCTAGACATAAGGAGGGAAATCAGCATGGATCTTTAGCATTTCAAAACCCTTCCTCCTACTAAAATGCCGGCAAGATAGAATGCATAACAGGGTCCCTTATTTCTGGAAGATCCTTGATATGTGTAGATGAATTCTAAAAAAGGAGTGCAAGGTGGAAAAGCTCCAGCACTGACTTTATCATTAACATTGTGTGGAACTTTGGGGAAGGTCCTTTCCCATTTTACCATCTATAAAACAAAATAGTTGGATTAGATAATATTTAAGGACATCTCTAATTGTAAAAATCTAGGTTTTTAATAACATATTTACTTTATTTTTTATTTTCTTTTTTAAAAAATTATTTTATTATAGCTTTTTATTTATAAAACATATGCATGGGTAATCTTTCAACACTGACCCTTGCAAAACTTTCTGTTCCAAATTTTCCCCTCTTTTCCCCCCACCTAGATGGCAGGTAGTCCAATACATATTAAATATAATATATCTACTTTATATATTGTTTCTCAATAGAATGAGAGCTCGTTGGGGCAAGGACTGTCTAATTTCTGACTGTATCCTTGAAACTAAGCACAGAGTAGGTGCTAGTTGAATGAATGATTGATTGACAGGATTACAAACTGAAACCTCAAGTCCTCTGGAAAGCAGGCTGGTCCAAATCTTAAAAATAACAACCATAAAAGTCCAACCCCAAAACTTAAAATTGCTCCTCTCAGTCACCTCTTATTGGGGAGGGGGAGATGGAGCCAGGTATGCAAGTATTATGATAATAGATCTGTCATGAAGCAGCTAGACAGACAAATATGAAAGGATTATGCCCAGACTTGAAAATCATAGCATCTTTCATAAGGAAAAAGAAAGCATTTCATGAAGGTATGTGCCCAGCTAATTAAGGGAAACTCGTTTTAGTCTCATCACAACTTTATAATATGTGAAATGTTGTTGGCACTAGTTAATTGCAAAGCAAGCATCTCATTTTCTGGCAGAGGAAGGTAGGGGGAGGAGGAAGCTTGTCTAGAGACTCAGCACTCCTGATAGGGCCAGAGGGAAGAGAAAGCAACAGACTAACTTAAAATAGGAATAAGGATGGGGGAAGGAGAAGAAAAAATATATAATTCTACTTCTTACAGGAAAAGAAATACAAACTTGAAATCTGGTCTTTGATTTTTGCTCAAGGTTTAGGCAGCTCGGGCCTTAGGAGCTGGTGATTTTTACTGTAACATTTTTCCTCCCCAAATTTGAGCTTTACTAATAAATATATTTGTGGAACTACGAATTGTTGACTTATTTTGTTTATCAGGATCATTCATTTACCTGGGATTTCTGACACAAAGATGAGAAGATGAGTTTCACTGAGGATGCTGGGGTTCCTTGCCAGAACTGATAGTCCCCGGCTAGAAGGTTCTCTGATTACCCATGACGGCCAGTCACTGATCTTGCATCAAAAATTTCTTTACTAGAGGGACCAAAAAATCAAAACCAAACCCAATCAAATCAAATATTTAGTGAGGCAGAGAACCATCCGTTAATGAAAGGTGATACAGATCATTGCTATGAATTTGAAGGTGGTCAAGGAAGGGAAAGAGTCTAAGTTTAGCCTTGAAGGATGGCTTCAATAAAAATAAAAATTTAAAAGAATACAAGTTAGGCTATGATTAAATGGAAGAGTAGAAGGAAGGCTATTCCAGGGAGGAGGAAGGAAGAGAAGAGAAGGCATTTAAAAAAACTAAAAAAAAAAATTTTTTTTAAGTGGTAAAGCATTAAATATATTTGCAAGGGCAGCATGTTTGACTAGTTTAACTAGTATCAAGTTTGTAGAGTAATAGGAGATGTGGCAGGACTGGTAGGCTGAAGCCAAACTGGGGGTGGGGACAAGTACAGACAGAGTTGTTTGAATTGCATCCTTAGAGGCCATGAAACGGCCCTCTAAAGCAGGGATCCTCAAACTTTTAAAATAGGGGGCCAGTTCATTGTTCCTTAGACTGTTGGAGAACCGGACTATAGTAAAAACAAAAACTTTGTTTTGTGGGCCTTTAAATAAAGAAACTTCATAGCCCTGGGTGATGGGGATAACCGTCCTCAGCTGCCGCATTTGGCCCGCAGGCTGTAGTTTGAGGACCCCTGCTCTAAAGGTTTTAATCAGGGTAGTGACTTGATCAAAAAGATGTTTGAAGAAAATGAATTTGATTCCTGTGAAGAGGCACACACTTGCAATCCTTGCTGCTGGGGAGGCCGAGGCTGGTGGAGTTCTGAGCTGCAGCTGAGCCGTGCCAATCAGGTGTCTGTACTAAATTCAGCATCACTGTGGTGAGTTGGGGAAAAGGGGGGTCAGCAGCCTGCCTATGGAAGGGCAAACTGGGCCAGGCTGGAAACAGAGCAGATCAAAAGCTCCCTTGTCAATAGTAGTGGAGCTGGGCTTGAGCAGTTGCTTTACATCCAACGTGGAGAAGGAGGAAGGGAAAGTAGGAAGAAAACAAAGGGAAAAAAGTAAGAAACAAGAAAAAGAAAGAAGAAAAGAGGAAAGAAGAAAAAAGAAAAAACAATCAAGGATATATGAGATGTATAAAACTCTTTAGCTTTCTTCTTACTGACAAGGAGGAGAGATGACCCTTACTCTGATACTACAGGTTCCCAGTGGTCTCAAAGGAGTAGGCTGTAGAGTTCAGAGAACTTTGCTCCTATTTTGAGCAGGCACAAAAGTATCTGGTTCTGGTCACAAGTAACAACTCTCTCCCATTATTCTTTCCCCCTACTTCTTGTACAGCCAAAGAGAGTGAATTTTCTCTTGCTCAGAGTTCTAACCTTAACTTCAGGTGTGTCTGTACCCATATACCAAAATAGTGGAGACCAATGGAAAATAACTTTCTCTAAGGACAGAGGAATCTTATTAATGATCAGATTCCTACCTATTCGTTCAGTGAGAGACTTAGGTGACTAAATGGAAGGCTATGATGAAAGATCCAATTCAATCTCTAATTCATGCTTAGGTAGCTATTTTTTCCATCCAGTAATTGCATTCTTTATTGATAACTCAAATTTACATAAAAGCAGACAGACAGGCAATCCTCCTTCGGGAGTATCTGCCTGAATCAGTAACTATCTCCTAGCACTGTATATTTCTGTCTCTTCCCTTTTCTATTCCAGCTGGCTATTTCCACTTACTTATAATTGCATGTTCTAAGATTATCAAGTTTAAGGATTACTAGTTCCTTAAACTGACCAAATCAGAAGTACACAAAATGTCCTAGAAGGTAGCAAAATATCATCTCAATGACAAGATACTGCTTACTTTTGGTGTCTTTGCTTGTTAGACTCTTTACTTGGCTTCCTAATTTCAAGGTGTCGGCTTCTTTTCCAGAGTTCTTTATTTCTGTTGCCTAACTTGTTTTTCTGAATTCCTATGAAGTAATTTCTACACTGACCTTATAATATAACCCCAGGTTTCTTGATGGTTGCTGTGTCGACAGCCCACTTTGACCCATACCTAATATCGTATATTCTATCCCTAGACCCTGCCCTGATTTTGCCAGCCAACACAAGAGTTCTCACTTTAACGCTCAGTATTATATCTCTGAGTACAATCTATTTCTTGTGTCCATAGACAGACTGTAAGTTCTTTCAAGTCCTTGAGGGCAAATACTGTTTCTGTTTTTTCTTTCCCCCATTTCTTACATCCCCCAACTCTCTAGCACAGTGCCAGGCACACTTATCTCAGGAAAGGTTTTCTGAATGGAAAAAAGAAATAAACCCAAACTGAGGATATGCTGAAATCTGCTATTTGTTCATGGCACAGTCCACCCTCCATACCGATTATCTGATCGATGGGGATGCCACAATGGAAAATCTATTACCAAGTGGTGGTGTAAAGTCACAGGTCTATTAGTGACTGAGTGATTAGTCTGCCTGCAAAGGGCCAGACTTTCTCAAATCTCTCTCAATAAACTGCAAAAAGTCAATACTACAGAGAATGAAAATTCAATTTAGGGTAAAGGGAAAAATGACTAATTATTCTTTCACAGTTCCATTGATCTCTCTAGATCAATCTGACACAATGGACTATATAGCATGGTAGAACAAGAGAGAGACATTTGGCAGGTCTGGGGCCCAGCAGATGAAAGGGCAATCTTCAAACATCCTGGATTACAGCAAGCAAAGGCTCAAATCTCACTGCAAATCAAATGGCTTCTGCATTCCACACTGGCTATTGGTCACTCCTTCTAACCAAGCAATTCCTTTTAAATTTAGCTTCTTGTTTTTTTTTAAAAAAAAAAGTTAATCATACTGCTCATCTTTTAAGGTCTGTTTCCTTCAAAGAAGTCAATTCCATCTCTTTTCTTTTCTGAAATCCTATAATGCTGTATTATACCATTTAGTCCTCTGACAAATGTATAAAACACACATACATATAAACATATATAAACATGTATTAATATTCATCAGCACATATGCATATAAATTAGACTTTTCATTTCAATGGAAACTGCCAGGTGAGGAAACTCCTACTAATGCAGGGCAGTAAATTTTGAGATTTGTCTATAAAGAAAGTGAGACTGAGAGGAAGAGAGAATAGAAGGAAAAAAAGAGAAGGGTGGGGAGAGAAAGAGTGCATTTATGTATGGGGTCAGGAACCATGAGTAGTGCTGGGAATATAAATATAAGCAAACATGACATCCCCTGCCTTGAAACAGTTTGGGGAAGACAACACTTAAGAAAGGGTGAGGTAAGGAAATGAAAATGCAAAGGTATAGCAGGCTAAGTAGGTGAAAACCTGGATCTGAGTATGATAGGGAGAAAGCATCACAGTCAAAGCCCAGTGTATTTTCAACCTGAGGTACCAGGGAGGAGGAAAGTGGAGATAATGGCCCCAAGTGGGAAGGTGCAGATACAAACATTCACACACATCCCAGCACAACAAACACACCTGGAGCAATGAAACAAGGAAAAAGATCTACCAGTTAGGATGCTTAACAGCCTCATTCACTTTATTAGAAGGTGTCACTTGAGGAATAGGAACTATATATATGATTTCTTTGGTCCAGGGAACTCTCAGATGAGGAAGCTTTCTATCAATGTGGGTGGGCATCTTCTCTTTAAGGGCTGCCATGGGTACTAGGAGATTAAATGACTTGCTCTAATCATAATATAAAGTTAGGGGATTAGGCAGCATAGTAGGCAATTACATAATAAATGTTTATTGATTCATTGATTAGGTTTTGCCTCCTACCCCATACCCAAAACTCCAGAGGGTGAACACAACCCATCATTTTATTATGAGAAAACCAAGAGCCTAGGAGATCAATTATCTCAAGTCACAGAGTGGGAATAGATCCTTCTAGATCAGCTTTAGTCAGACAGAAAATATGGCCATCTGAACTAAAGATCTGTAGTGACTCCAGGGTCCCAAACTGATTTTTATCCTTAATGACCCCTCAGCTCTTCTTGTCAGCATTGCTCATTCTTACATCTGATCATATTAATTCCTGATTATATATTGGTTTGTTGGTTGTCTACTTACTTCATGTGAAAAGTGTGGTCTCCAAAATATGACTCCAAAAATATTTCTTTACAACAGAGGGTTATGTATGTTATTTCTCTTTTAAAGCTGTAGCCTCAAATATAACATATAGTAGGAATTCAGAAAAGCCTTACTTGAATTAAACTTATCTAATGTGGGCTGTTTTTGCCTTTATGTAATGATCCTTCCCCCGAGCCCTTGGTTTACAGTGAATTCTTTTCCTTTTTTGATACCTTATTTGCAATTGTCCTCAGTCCATTTATACATGTTCAGTGTCCCACATCTATTGTAAGCTTCCTGGAGCTAACAGGCACTGCTTCTTTTAATTCCTTTGTATTCCCCTCACAGGTCAGACCTCAATGGGTACTCAACCAATGTCTATTTAATTAATTGAGCTAGGGAAGATAGAGATGAATTACTCCAAAATCATATTGTGGTCCCCCTACTCCTCCCCAGCCCAAATTCAGACAACTTCTATTTTTTAGAAGGAAAACATTATATATATAAATGACTAGGTTCTGACATGAAACACTTTTTACTTTGGGCATTCATATTTCTGCACCTTGGTTTTATCACCTGTAATATGAGACTGCCCCCATGATGTATGGTATAGTTTCAGGGATACCATGAAGACTCCCCAGCCAACATTGCAAAATAAACTCCTCCCTCTTTAGCTTTTTGAAATATTCTTTTGATGGGATAAAGCCTTTTTTCTGCCATAATGTGTTAAATTCGAACTAAGGTGTAAATGACTGGTATTAGATGCCTTCCTAAGAATGGAATAGGATAGGAGAAATAGAGAAAGATTACTAGGACATGTAAGAGGCATATAAAGGGGGAAAAGTATGCTACTGAAGTACCTAAGGATACTTCTATAATAGAATCATAGATGGAGTTGTGAAAGGTACTAAAAGATTACCTATAATCAAGAAGGCCTCTGAAGTAAAGCCCAAATCAGATTAAAATGTAATTGGGAAATATTTGATGAAATAAAAATACAATAGAACACATTTAAGGTTAATATGCGATTTCCTAAATTAACATGCAGTCTGCAGGGATCATTATGTAGTAGCCCAATTTTTATTGGAATATGACACCAGAGATCTAGTCCAACCTCTTTATTTTATATATGAGGAAAGTAAAATATAGAAAAGTTTAGTGTCCTGCTATAGGACACAGGGATAGTCAACCAAAGAGCTGAGATTCGAATGCAGGTCCTCTGATTACAAAACCAGTGTTTTTTCCATTGTACCATGGAGAACACAGCAAAATTAAAGCTATAGAATGACTTGGATTCTAAGGACAAACTCTTGATTTTCTCACAATTTTGCTGCTGACTGATTATAGGCTTTGTTGGGGGAGAATGATATTACTATAAGTAAAAATCAATTGCTGTTGACTCCCTTCCCCAGGAGGATGGTATGACATGGATCGATTACTGACCTCAGTCAAGGCTAGATGAAGCAGGATTTTATTCACTGAGCACTAAAAGCCAGAGGCTCTTTTTCCTTTGTAGGCTCTCTACTAGGTTCCTTCAAAGATCTAGCTGATGCTCCTTTCCCCATTTCCTCAACTCCTTTCATATTATGGCCTACATCACACTTGCATCTCGGTGGAATGCCACCATGAGATTTTAAGGTCCTTAATGTCAGGAATATAGAAATACGCTGTGTCCCCAATATCTATGAGAGTGATTGAACATAAATAAATGGTACTTAAAACAACTGAGGCCCACGTGTCTGTCCTATGGGCAAAGAAAACACATGGATCACAGGACTAAAGAAATTTATGGAAATGTAGATTTACGTGGCTCTAAAAGGTCATCTTTTACACAATCATCTTGGATTCCTTTACTACAACATGGTCCCAGACCCTCTCTCTAATTACACTACCACCTCCCCAATAAACAGTTCATTCCTAATTACTTTTGAGCCAGGAGGAACAAGTATAAATCTCTGACTTATTTGGAAGTTTGTTTTACCCTTTGTCATTAAAATCTTTATCTCATTCTGAACAATTTGGATTACTTCCTATCTCAGTCTCCCAGAGGAATGTACTTAATGATGATGAGATCTCCACCGTCCAAAGTACAGAGTTGACTGTCCAGAATCAGTCAATTATCCAAGAACTGGTTATCCAGTTTGTGAGATAATCCAAGCATCTCTGCCTAGAACCTTCTCCTATCTATTTATGAGCATCATTGCCAGGAAGGGTTGAGAGGAAGTGAAAAATCCAATCTATTTAGCTTGCTAAATGTTAGCAGAGCTTATAAAAGAAAGCTGAAACCAGAAACTGAAGTGAGTTTAGGGAGGGGATTTTCTGAAGACTGTTTATCTGTATACCCCACAGCCCTTCCCAATCCTCATCAGCCTTTCCTTCTCCAAATCCCTAGAATGTGACTCAGCAGCAACTCTGGGGACTGACACAAGAGAAAGCTTACATATAAAAGGGGAAAGTCACTTTGCCAAGGTCACTCAGTGTGTTGATTTCTGATGCTTAGCCAGAAACAGACAACAGTTATATCCTCTTTTTTTGATTCAATGGGAAGGAAAGGGAACAAGCATTTACTAAGCATCTACTAGGTGCCAGGCATTGCTAAAGCTCTTTACAAATATCTTATCTGATCCTCACAACAACAATCCTGTGAGGTAGGTACTATTCTTAGCAATGGCCCACACAGGACAGCCAACTCCTCTAACTGGCTTCTCCTTTACTTCCTTCCATCTCCCTAGTTTTATATCTCCCACTATACCTCTTCTTTGTCCCTTCTGTCTCTTCTCTATTTCCCATCTCACTTCTCCCTGTTTTCTACCTTCCTTTTCTCCCACCACACGTATCTTTTTTCTTTTCTAGACCCTCTTTTCCTTCCTCTCTTCCCATCCTAATCTCTTTTCTCTCTTTCTCGTCCTTCTTATGTTTGGACCAATGCATTCCTCCCTTTATCCTTTTCAACAGTGTACAAATAACCTTCTCTAATAATGTCCTGTAACACAATTACCAATCTGCAAGTGTATCTTGGAATGAGAAAGGTTAGAAAGTGCTGTCATACACAGTGAGGATGAACAATGCCCTCTTCATTTTTCTCTTAAAGGGTTTCTAGGTAACAACAAAATTCCATCTTTCTGTTTTCCTTCCCTGTCTCATAATATAATTTATCCTTCTTGCACTAGCACAATTTAGAATTAACCTGTAAATACAAGAAAAAGGAAAGAGAAAAAATTCACCCATTCTTAATCACTTTAGTTCCAAAGACCAAATGCAATAAGGGAGAAAATATATTTATAGAACTTGTTATCAGGGTCTTAGAATGGAAGTGGGAAGGGTTACTTCATAGCCTCTTCCTTGAAGCTTTTCCTGATCATCACAACTCTGAGCCTTGGTATCTCTTCTATCTTAAATATCTTTTTAAATTTATTGTCCACTGCTTATCATACTTTTTGCCTTGCATCTTGGTATTTCATTAGAAATGAAGACACAGCAAAGGATATGAACAGACAATTCTCAGACGAAGAAATTGAAACTATTTATAGACATATGAAAATATGCTCCAAATCATTATTAATCAGAGAAATGCAAATTAAGACAACTCTGAGATACCACTACACACCTGTCAGATTGGCTAGAATGACAGGGAAAGATAATGTGGAATGTTGGAGGGGATGTGGGAAAACAGGGACACTGATACATTGTTGGTGGAGTTGTGAACACATCCAGTCATTCTGGAGAGCAGTTTGGAACTATGCTCAAAAAGTTATCAAACTGTGCATACCCTTTGATCCAGCAGTGTTTCTACTGGGCTTATACCCCAAAGAGATACTAAAGAAGGGAAAGGGACCTGTATGTTCCAAAATGTTTGTGGCAGCCCTGTTTGTAGTGGCTAGAAACTGGAAAATGAATGGATGCCCATCAATTGGAGAATGGCTGAATAAATTGTGGTATATGAATGTTATGGAATATTATTGTTCTGTAAGAAATGATCAGCAGGATGAATACAGAGAGGACTGGTGAGACTTACATGAACTGATGCTAAGTGAAATGAGCAGAACCAGGAGATCATTATATACCTCAACAACGATACTGTTTGAGGATGTATTCTGATGGAAGTGGATCTCTTCGATAAAGAGAGCTAATTCAGTTTCAATTGATCAAAGATGGACAGAAGCAGCTACACCAAAGAAAGAACACTGGGAAATCAATATAAACTGCTTGCATTTTTGTTTTTCTTCCCGGGTTATTTATACCTTCTGAATTCAATTCTCCCTGTGCAATAAGAAAACTGTTTGGTTCTGCACACATATATTGTATCTAGGATATACTGTAACCTATTCAACATGTAAAGGACTGCTTGCCATCTAGGGGAGGGAGTAAAGGGAGGGAGAGGAAAAATCGGAACAGAAATGAATGCAAGGGATAATGCTGTAAAAAATTACCCTGGCATGGGTTCTATCAATAAAAAAGTTATTTTAAAAAAATAGAAATGAAGACACAGGAGTGTACAAAAAGGCTTAGTACAGTTTTACTGTTAAAGCTTAACATTATTTCTCTGATCATTTTAACTGACCCTGAGTTCACCATGCCAATTCAGGACAAGTGTGATATAAAATATGTTTAAACATTATACTGGCCTTTTTTTCTGTTTCATGTGTATGAATCTTGTCTCCTTCAATAGACTATAGCTCCTTAAGAGGAGAGAATCCTTGTGTATTAGCCAGGCTTAGATATAAAGGTCACTCACTAAAGATTTGATTCATTTATCTTTTGTTGGAGGAGGGGATGGTAGAAAGAGGAAGAGTTTTGAGAATTTGGTGAATTCTACAGTTCTAGGATTTGGGTGGATCCATATGGATAAGATATTCTATTTGTTTGTTTTTGCTGACTCATTCCATTTTAAGTCATTCAGGATTAGAAGAGGTCTCCCTTCTTTAAGGAAAAAAAAAAAAAAAACTTTTCAAAGCAATGAGAGATAACAGATATTATACCTCACTCACTCTACCTAAGGACAATGGTGGCCCATTTTAACTGTCACATTTTTCCTCCCTGTTCCCTTTGCCTCTTGGGCACCTGATTTGAACCCCTTCATTTTTACAGATGAGAAAATTGAGACCCAGGGAGGTAGAGCAACTCATACAAAAACTCACAGAACAAATGAGTAGCCAAGTTAGGACTAATATTCAGGTCTCCTAATTCCTAGCCCAATAGGGCCACTAGAAAAAAGTTAATTGTAGAGTTGAGAAATCTTCCTTTTTTAAAAGGAATAATACAATTAGGGGAAAAGGGGGATACCTAGAACAAAGTAATAGTACTTGGGACAGATTCTGCAGGTCTAGTCACTACTAAGGGAAACTTAATTTTTGCTCCATCTGTGGCCCTGGCACATATAATGTGAACACTGGGTTTCACTGGGACACTGACACATGCAAGTCACAAAGGAGCCAGAAGCTTTCTGGGAGTGAAGGAGTGTCGATTCTTTTATTGTTTGTTTTGACCTGCTATGAATTCTTACCCTGATGGTAAAGCCAAACTGCTATACAGGCAACAGTATTTTCATACAACATACATCATGAAATGACAATCACTCATTTCTATAGTATTTTATGCATTTCTCTTAAAACAACCCAGTGATGGAGGTGGGGGCAAGCACAATTATCCTCATTTTACATATGGCTCAGAGGTTAGGTGATTTGTTTACCATCACAGTTATCAAATAATAACACTGAGATCTGAACCCAGGACTTGCTATCAGTCAGTAAAAATGATTAAATTCCTACTTTGTGCCAGGCACTGTACTAAGCACTAGAGATATTGTTGCTCGGAGAATGGTACCCTTTACAATATGTAACATTATCTCTCTATAGTAGAGCCTTCCCCACCAAAGCTTCTGTTCTTATTCAGTTGTTTTCAGTCATGTCTGATTGTTTATGACCCAATTTGGAGCTTTCTTGGCAAAGATATTGCAACGATTTGCCATTTCCTTCTCCAGCTTTTATTTTAAAGATGAGACAACTGAGGCAAACAGAATTAAATGACTTGTCCAGAGTCACACAGCTAGTAAAGATTTGAGGCTGGATTTATCTACCACATCTTCCTGATACTAGATCTAGCAACACTCTCCTCTCCACCAAAAAAAACAAACAACCCCCCCCAACTACATAGTATTTATTTTGTTCATACTTCTATAGTTTGCATAAATCTATATATGTACATTTCCCATAATTGAACTAGCAACAAGAAAGCTCTTTTGTCTTTGTTTCCTTGAACCTAACACAATGTCTGGCACATAGCAAGTGCTTCATAAATCATGGGTGAAATGGATTGATTGGAAACTAACATTTACCAAACAAAAAAACAGTAACTGTCTGATTTATAGATGTACTAGTTAAAGACCCCAAAGGAAAGAAATATCTGTAATAGGTAAAAGCCAGTTGGCAAATCCATAAATCAGAGTCCTGTTTACATGTCTACTGTCAATTCTCATTAATTCATTGTGCGCTGAATATCCACTGTGTGCAAAACACTGTCCTAGGGCAATGGGAGATAAGAGCAGCTTATGACACAGGTCCTCACCCTCACAAAAAGCTTATAATCTCACTAGGGAACCAAAACATGAACAGGCAAGTTGATGTATACATGGCAACACATTGTCAACATGAGTGATACAGATAATTCATATGAATAACACAGGAGTTTAGGGAAAGAGATTAGCATGAACTGGAATGGCTTGTGAAGACATCCTGGAGGAAGTATGATTTGAAATGGATCCTTAAGAATAGATTAGTGGGATTGAGATGCAGAAAGGAAGAAGGATTTTAATTTGGTCATCTACTTTCAGTACTTAAATACTTTACGTGTCAGATCCAAAGATAATATATTTGAATGTCAAAAATACACTTTCCCCATTTTAAGGCCTTATTGAGGCACTGGACACTGAAGTGACCCTGAATTCAATCTTGAAGGCCATATCCATGGAATGTAAGCTCTAACTCAATTCAGCAGATCAGAAAGCTTCAAACCCAGGACTGACAGATTGTACATCTCTCACTGGAGATAGCTAAAGTGGAAAGGATTATCACCACATTGGCCATAGTAGGTTTCAAAGACTACCTACCAAACTACAGCTGGAGTACGATGTGTATTTCCTGTTGGGACTGCCCACACCTAGGAATTCCTGGATCAACATTTCCACAAATGAGCATCAGTGATAAGGGCAGAGGATCTTATTTAACAAATGATTATACATTTCATAATATAAGTGAAAGATACTCATACTCTGAGTCATGAATTTACTAATAGTTCTTGCTGCTACAGATGTTGACCTCTCCTCAATGTTCATAGTATAAAAATTTAAAAACCAATAAATTCCATTCTAATGACAACACGTGTGTATACACATACACACACATACACACCATACTTATCTATTATGATAGTGTTTCTTATGACAAGTAACACTTTATTTCACCGAAGAATAAGTATAAACTAATTGTATGAGGCAGCATTATAGAAAATAACACAGAATTCCCACACACACCCATACACATGGGAAACAACCAATTATGAATTCTCCCAGATCTCTACCATGACCAGCTCGTTTTAATCTGTGACTAAGCAAATCAGAATTTCCACAAGCAGTATATTAGGGTTCACTTAAGACTCCAAATTTGATCAACCCCACCCCAAACAGTCAAGGATTAGAGCATTTGGAGAAAAGAAACAAGGCAATTGCCAGTATTTATTTAACATATTTTAAGGACAATACTTTTTCATCGGGAAGGGAGTCACTATTCTCCCTGGGCATGTTTTTTCATCTTTTACATTCTGAGCATCCTCTCTCACTCTGGAGGCTGAGATGGCTAGATGAGCTAGCTGCCAAGGTAGACAAAGAGCATAAATATTGAAAGTAGAAGACTTGAATTCAAATTTAACTTCAAATACTAATTAGTGATCCAGGCAACTCACTTATACTATATCTTCATTTTCCACAACTGTAAATGGGGATAATAACCACATCTGTTTCCCAGGGTTATTGTGAGGACCAAATGAGATAATAATTATAAAATGCTTAGCACATGCTTAGCCTGATACATAGAAAGTGCTTAATAATGCTTGTTTTCCCCTTCCTCACTCCAAATCATTTCCAAATATCGGTACTGCAATATTCCATTTGTTTTTGCTTTTTTAATGGTTTTATAAAAAGAAATAAACATGTTAAACAAGTTAAAAAGACATAACATGTTAAACACAAACATGTTAAAAAGGCAAAGGAAGAGAAGTCCATCTTTATGGACTTTTTCATCATCTACTAGCCAGGTCCACAATCAGTTCTATAGTCAAGTTTGAGGAAAATGTGTTATATGTCAGGTAGAAGAATAGGGAGGGGGTGTTAATAGGTCCAAGACTAACTCTCCCATATCCTTCAAGGTTTAATCCTTACTTTTTCTCTGCTTTACCAAGAAGCCACAAGTATAATCTTCCCTCTATCTAAATCTCAGAAGTTCCACTTGGGAACGGGACACAGGTGAAACAAGGTTCAGCTTCTAGAACAGGGCTGGGATCAGTGGTTACTAAACACTAGTAGCTACCACAGTTTGTAAACTGATTTCTGTTTGAACTACTAACTTGTGGTGTCACAAAGGAAGCCCTGACAGCTGACTAGCAAGAGCATGGGGCCTGGAAATAAGAAGATCCTAGGGTTTTTCATGGCTCTTCTCTATGTGTCTTGGGATAAGTCATGTCATCACATTTAGAGGTAGAAGAGACATTTGACTTCAGTCACCTTTGACTTCCCCATTTTGAGAAGAAAACAGGTTTTTCATTTACTTTTTGTGTCCTCAAAAGTCGATTCCAGTATTTTGCCCTTAGTGAGGGTTTAATAAACATTGTTTAGACTGAACTCAGAAGGTCCAATGACAAAATTATCTACTCACAATTAATATCACAGCTAATTACTGATATACCTGGGATTAGAAACCTGGGTTCCCAGGATACAGACCTGCCTTGGTTAGTATTTTAAAATCTTAGATTTGTACATGACCTTTAGAAATCATCAAGTCCATGCTTGCCTGAAGCACAAATTTAATTACTTACCAGAGAATGAAAGTTTCTTGAGGGAGAGAATTGAATTTTGATAACAATTTAACAACTCTCTTACATATGTATAAGTGCATATACACACATATAAATATGCACATATTCATATGCTGGGTGTTAAAGCTTTTAAAGCCATTACAGCTACTATAGCTGTTTTAATAACTTAGCACTTAGACTATGGGGTCTCTTTTTCTCTCCCTCTCCCTCCCTTTCTCCCTTTTTATGTACAAAGGCAACAAGAAACATTATTTCATAGTGTATCTGGTCATCTGGAAGTGCAGGACTGATATATATTTGCAAAAAGAGCAGCATAAAAACAATTGCAGAGTTAGCACAAATATCACTTACTGAGAATGAAAAGGAGAAAAATTCTATGAACAACTCTATAAGATTCTCTATATTAAATCAACAAATACTCTGACACTCAATGACTCCTACATAAAATCAGGAAAAAGTCGAGAAATGAGAAAAATATTGGAAGGCATGGTTCAAGAAAAAAAAAACAGAAAGGAGACTAAGGGTTTGTAGACAAAAGACAAGACTCACACCTTTAATCACGAACATACTCTTCAAGAAAAGAACTTGTAAGCCCTAAGACATGGTGAGCACCAATAATACTGCAAGGAATGAAACAGTTATTTTAGCAGACAGGAAAATACTTGTTATTGATGTGGGAGTTATCTCTAAATCAGTTGTCAGTGTGCTGTCAGACCACGAACTTGTTAACAGCAAAAAGAATAAATAGTAAAAAGCAAGGAGTAAGAATAATAATGAGAAAAAGACAAGGTGTACAATTGAAACAACTCAATCCTAAACTATTTTAAAGAGTAATCAATAATGAAAAATGGGAAATGGACATTATAAGTGACACTGACACTGATTATAATAATTTAACTGCTGTAAATCAAATGCCATATTAAGGGACCCAAAGATTCCCAAATGTACCTCAGGCAGCAATTATGTGACTTGCTTGTCAAGCCAGAAGCAGCATTGGTTTAAAATATAAACTCAATTGTAAAATCTTATGAAGGATGTAGATGATTATGAACACTGTTTCACCAAGCAGAATGAAGAATAAAATCAATATAAAGAAGACTTGGCAAGAAATTCAATTAAGCAAAATCTTCCCAAGAACAATTAAGGATGAAAATGGAAATAATACAAATAGAAGAAAAATGGAAAAAATCCGAGAAAAATACCATACAATAAACTATTTTTTTAACCATTAATTAATCAACAAGCATTAATAAGTGCTATATCACAGCTGTGATCCCCATGCTTATAGGGGAGACAGAAATGACGCTTAAGAGATCAAAGATAAGAAAAGCAGCCAAATCTGAACATATATTATACATGTTATAAATAGAGGAAAATCCATATTGGAGGATACACAATTTTAAGAGTACTGAGGGATCAATATGTAAGGTATCTGAAGGAAGGTAATATGCAAAATGTTTTATGTTACTCAGGAAATAGCAATTATTATACTGTTTAAATCTAACTTTCTGTGAGTAGAAATTGTTTGAACACAGAATGATGGCCTCACCTCAGTAATTCTCCAGGATTGCCAGAGATATATACAAGGAATTTGGGTGCCTCTAGGTTCTGGCTCTATCCCAGACAAGCTTGTATTTTGGGGTCCCTTTGTGTTTTGGCTTTCTCCAAATCCTGCTGAGTGTTAATATTTACTGATCTCGATTTCAGTCTATCTTACTTTAAAATGGCCCGTTTGGTACAGTTGCTTAACTGCGTTCATATCACTCATATATAGGTACTCTTGTGTAAATCTTATATAAAGTAAACTCCTGAAGTGTAGAGGAGAGGAAGTCACCGTGTCTCTGGCTTGATATCCTTTACCCAACAATCTAATAAATTTATTTCTAAAACTATCTCAGGTTTTGGCTTATTCTCATGAACCACAGAATAATACCAAAACATGGGAAAATGCTTGTAATTTTTTTAATACCAAAAAAAGTGATAAAAATATCAACAACTATAAACTTAAATCAAATAACACATGCAAAAATCTTTAATAATGTAACTTATTAGGCAACTAATGAAGTAATTAAGGGTGTATTTGATAAGCATATTAGAAGGGAACAAGCAGGCTTTCACAACAGATATTCAAAGAAGGGCCACATATTTGTCATTTCACAACTGAATGATAAAATGTTAATAACAAATGTAGGTAAGATTCTATTAAGTATCCTGTCCATTTATTATAAAGAAATAATTTGATTAGTAAAACAAAATGCCACCTTAAAGATACTTTTTTAAGAAGTTGATTCCCATCTATATAACAAAATCATTCAAGATTTTTTGAAAAACATAATATAATAAATAAAATAACTTGCCAACTCCAAGGTGAAGTGGCTTTATTTGTGGAGCCTTTCTGGGCTTCAGTTTCCCCATCTTTAAAGAGAAGTAATGTTACCTGTCTTGGCCTCTAGACTCTTACTCCAATGATTTATCATGACAGGAAGGTATCCTTGATCTTTAAAAACTATGTCAGCAGAATGCACGTTCTGACAAGGTTCTAATTGCTGGAAGGGATTAAATTATGGCCCCAACAGCAGAATGGGTCTTCCTTTTGAGAACTACTTTCTTTAAATATAGATAATCTTATAGTTCTCCAGATGTTTCTGTTTTGCAGATGACATGATATTGGGTTGTTTCAAGTTCTGAAATCTGAAAGGGATATGCAATAACTCAGAAGAGTTTGGCCTGACCATCCACACAGGAAAGACCAAGTGGATGAAGAACACCTATTATCCAGATTATAACATGCATTTGAATAGAAACTCTATCTCTCAGTAAGTATATCTGGAGTAGACAGTACAGACCGATAATAAAATGGCTCTGTAGGCTGAAGAGGAGAAAAGAGTTGGCTGGATGGTCTTCAGTAACCTGCAAAGTTCCTCAAATGATTCCAAATTTCTCATGGAAACAAAAGTCCATTTTTAAAAATACAAACATTCTTCTGGTATTGACATATGGAAGAAATGAATCATGGAATAGAAACAGTTTCCAAAGAATTAAAAATGGATGGCACAGAGAGAAATGGAGAGGTATTTTGTGGTATGAACAGAATGCAATATATAAACTATAAGCAACTTCTAAACAGAACAAGACTAAATATGTTATCAAGATAGAAAACAAGATGGACTGGTCACATGTAAAGGGCAAGGGAGGATAATCAGGATATTCCACTTGTACCTTGGCAATGTCAAACAAGGAAGTCCTCTAGAACACTGCATGGATTTCCTGTGACAAGATTTATGAGAGAACACACAAGAATCATAAAGGATAGAAAAGTACAGATAGTTTGTCATCTGAATCATTAAAAAGAATCTCTAAATCATTGAGATCATAGATATATTTGAGTAATACCTGTCTTTGACAACCACCAAAAAATTCACCTTTTCTGACTTAATGACTAGAATTGAATGGTGATGACAAAATGAAAAGAAGGGAATGAAAAGAAGGGAATCTAAGAGCCAAGCCATTTCCAGATGAAAGAATGAGAAAGTAGAGAGAAACTTCACTTATGAAGCATCTCTATTTTTTTTAAAGAAAAATAAAAAGGCATTTTTCTTATTAATGTGCTAGTGCCATGACATTTGCAGTACTCTAGAGAGTCAGTCTGATTATCAAATATTTCATGGAGCTGTATGGCCTCTGAAGGACTTCAGTTACAGGATACTGGCTAATGGACAGGCACAGCTCATTCAGTGTCAACAACTCAAACTAAGAGGCTATGTGTGCTGGGGGCGACCCAAAGTCCTTAGAGCTCTCCTTTTCCAGGGATTTCAATCACTACAAAAAGTGCCAGATTCAGGACAATGACAAAAACAACAAGACATAAGCTCTCCCCAGACTGGCCTGAACCACTGAGCCAACTTAGCTTTCAGTCAGGACCCAAGATTTATAGCTCTAATTCTCCCAAATTCCCCTTCCAGGCTCTGAGTTTAACAAGAGCCCAAGCCACAAAAAGGATTAGGTCTGTCTCCTCAGAGGTCTGGGTTAGGAAGGAGGGTGGGGGCTAGGGAGAATAGAGGTCATAAATCCTATTCCCTGGAATGATCTCCCAGGCCAAGTTGCTGCCCTTGGAGATTAACAGAGGCAGGTGGTTTTCCTCATCAGTATCTTCCCAGCTGCTAGTTTTTAATCCCTGACACTCAGAAATATAGCCTGACTGGGAGCCTTTCTTTAATATGCCGAAAGGACAGGCATTTGGTCAAAAGGGGAAGCAGGTTCCAAACTTCAACTACTCTAAAGTGTAAAGAGAAATATCCATGTATCACCCAGGTTCTCAGAACATCTTGGATTGTTTAGAATTTCATAAATACTCTGGCTACAAAGAAATACGTGTTTTCTCCTTTTCTCATGAACCCACTCCAAACAATCAGTAAATACTAAGTACAGTCAGCTGAGAATTCTTCAAGACCCTAAGTTTATTTGATGAGGGAGAGATTCACTTATCCAAGGCCACAAACTAGGCACTGAAATTCAAACTTCTTACTTCAGCTTGAGCATTGAGGGCTAACAACAGTATTGGACCCCTTAGTCTGGAGAAGCAACATAATGGGCAGCTGCAGTAAGGAAGATATTGTAAGACAAAAGAAAAAGATGGGAAGCAGCAGAATCACAAGGTGATAGGTTTAGAGCTGGAGGAGAGCTGGGAAGTCAACAGTCTGAGATGCAATCTGAACTTATCTTTCTAACTCCTAATTTGTATGTGTAGTCCCATTCACTTCCCTACACTATCTCATAAACTGCCATATTCTTTTTATTTCATAAGCCAGGAAGAAATATTTGTGCTGGCAGGCTAGTCAGTTATTAATTATGTATTTACCACTTATGAGGTATAAAACACTATATTAGGATGATATAGGAGATTGAGAAAATGCTCCCCACTGTCAGGGAGCTCACAAAAACAATACAAACTCTGCAGCTTGGCACTTCAGGACATCAACAATCTGAATGTGACACTTATTTTTAAGTCTTAGCTAAAATATACTAGGAAAAGATGCCTCCCCTTCTCTATGAATCTGATACAGCCTTCATGGCCTAGGGCAAATTCCTTTTCCTCCATTAAGGCTATATCTCTCTAGGCATCTTAAAGCTTCCTCTTTCCTGACAATATTTAGTATCTGTATCACATGGTTTAGCATCTAATCATAGGCTATTTTTAATTTTTCTTTATCACCTATGGAGCAGAGAACAATGGCTTCTCACCCTCTTGTACTGCTCATGAGCCATTTGGGCTGGGAGGAAGATAGGGATTCAGTAAAGAATTGTTAACATCGATCACAAACATGATCCTGAAGTCATGAGGGCTGAGAAGGTATGTAGGGTAATATAGTGCAGTGGAAAGATGTTTGATTCTGGAACCAGAGGACTTGAATTCAAATCCTATCTCCAATGCTTCTTTCCAGGGTGATTTCAGTTAAATCACCTAACCTTCCTGGGCTTAGTTCATATATAAAATAAAAAAGATGGATTGAATGATTTCTGAAGTTTCTCTCAGCTCTAGATTAATGACCTTTTCACTGAACTGAGTTTTCATTAGAAAAATTTCCTAATGAAGGACATTAAGCCAGGCCTTGGTGGATGTAGGCTGCTGAAAGGGGAGTAATAGGGAACTGTGGATGAGAGGAATAGAAAGTAACTGAAAAAAAATTAATAAAAAATTTCAAAATAAAACATTTTTACAAAAAAAGCAAACTAATGAAATTGTAGCTGGACATGATCTAGTAGCCTGAAATGGAAGAATGTAGTTGGGGGGCTCTGAGAATGCAAGTTGACAGTTTGCAATAGGTTATCAATAAATGGTAGTTTGGACTTCAACAGTGGGGTGTTAAAGTCATCACCATGTTGACAAGCTTTCTTCCTTTATGGCTGTCACTTCCCTGCCAATTTGGGATCTGTCCAGTGATATGCTGGCATATGTTTGACAATCAACTCTTTTAAGTTCAATCTGTATTAACATTTTCTCATTTAATATCACTTTCTTAAGTTTAGATAATCAACAGAACAACAAATCAAGTGCTTATCTATAATGTTTGCTTTTTTCTGAGGTGTATATGTTCACACTGAAAATTTAACAATTTGTTCCATCTAGCCATCTTTTTTCCAGATCTAGCTGACTCTGGTCCTGCCCCATCTATTAAGATTCTTGAGTCATCTCTTCCCTGAAGAATTTGATTCTATTTGTTTTTCTTCAAGGGGGAAATAAGTATCACAAAAGCCTGATTCACAAAGAAATCAAGTTGTTATAAATTTCAATTCCATTCTATTTATTCCAGTATATCTTTCTTGAGTGAAAACTACTAGATGCCTGACCTTAAATAGGGATGGGGAATCCAGCAGAAGACACTGTAGTTTACCTGCCCTTGAAGGTTTTGTAATGTAACTAAGGATAGAAGACACATTCATAGAAATTGAGGTGGTATATGTAGTAGTAAAGCATTAAACTGAATAAAACCAAGTGCCAAAATGAAAGGTTTAAATAGCTATTCTTCTCAGTGACCAGGAAAAATGTAAAAACCACTACTGAATGTACTCACCTAAAAATGCTACTTGGAAGAAGTTTGGTTTTGAAGTCTTTCCTTAGGTTTTTACTTAGTTTTGGGATCAGCAGAGTTAAACACACCCTGAGGCCCACAATAAGAGCTCTCCAGGAAATAACCCAGCCCCAACTGGGAGTAAATCCACTTCACCTGGCCCACATATGGGAGTCAGGCAGACCATAGTATTGATTCTCTGTGCAAACATTCATTTAAGTGTGTCTGGGGTTATGATTCTCTTAGCACAAGACAAGGCCCCTTCAACTGGGGCAGCAGCATCATAAGGAATAGCTGCTGGCTCAAGTCTATCTCATCCCTTGTGGCTAGAAGCCAGTGACAATCTTTTCAGGGGATGGGGAAGAGATAAGGTGCAAGCACTGATAGACTACTTTATCTTTTTTTTTTTTTTTTTGGTCCAGAATGGAAACATCCTATTGGCTTAGTTGGAAAACAACACAAGGGAAACCCAGGGACTTAAAAAATTACAAGAATTTTTTTTTTTTTAAAAGGGCAATGTTAGCTGACTTCAAAAACAAACCCAATTTAGAAATAACAACCTGTACTATAAACCAAAGATTTTTGTTTTTCAAGAAATGCACTTTCCTTATATTTCTCCCTCACTATTCTATTTTGTAAATTGAAGAAGGTGGATTATATGGTGCTAAGGTCCCTTTTCAGCTCCAACATGGTATGTTTATCTACTGAAAATGGGTAGCAACAAAGTCTATACATTTTATAAAATTATTAGATTTGCTCTGGCACATATTGGGGACTTAATAAAAATTAGCTGCCTGACCAACTAGAACCCCAAAATATCAACATGTTCTTTGAACCAAACCTGACTTTCATAATTTTTGAATGCAGCAACAGATCAGTTATTTCATCCTAGATCAAGAATCCTAATCTTGGGAGCCAAAGCTGTGGCATCTTAAAATTGGGCTGGTAATATATGTAGGCAAAGTATGGCACTACCAAGGTAATATGATTTAAGAAGCACAAGATCTTCCTACCCGAAAAAACTTTTATTTTGCTCCTGGATAGTTTAAATCTACTTTCATAGGATATAGAACCTCTCATTCTATGAGATAAGTCTGAAAAGGTCAATCTTCCTGAGAGAGGGATTAAAGTATGAATCAAACTATCAAAAAGAAACCTTACAGAGCTAGGAAAAATAATAACAAGATTCATTTAGAAGAACAAAGGATCTAGGATGCCAAGGGAAATAATGGAAAAGGTAATGAAGAAGGAATAGCATTACTAGACCACAAGCCATATTTATAAAGCAGCATTCATCACAATATATTTAGGACTGTTTAAAAAAATAGAAAAGCACATCTCTGAGAAGGGTCTGATATCCAAGATGTAGAGATAAAGAACAGAAATAAAGTAAAAGACAGCCCCCCCATACACCATTTCACAATAGATAAATGGTCAAAGTTGGCACATAGTAGAGGCTATATAAATGCTTGCTACTATTATATTATAATGTGATTATGATATAATATAGTAACTATACATTATATTAGCAAATGTTTCTTAAAAGAAGGTTTGAAAAAATACAATCAAATGAAAGAATGCGCTAGACCATTAATAAAAAGACAAATGAAAAAGAGAATAACTTGGGGATTTCACTTCATCCTTGCAAAATGGCAAGATGACAAAAGTTGAGAGTAGTCAATGGTGGAAGAATTATGGAAAGATAGACACACTGATGGACTATAGATAGTTCTGTGATCTAGTACAAATATTTTGAAAAGCAATCTTGGAATTATGCAAAGAAAGTGATTCAGAGATCCGAACCCTTTGATCCAGAGATTTTACTGTCCCAAGGCAGATCAATGGCAAAAAGAAAATCTCTATACACAACAAAATATGTATAGCAGTACTTTGTGTGGTAGTAAAGAACCAGAAATAAAATAAATGCTCATCAATTTGGGGAATGGCTAAGCAAGTAGATAGATGATGAAAGGATAGATAGACAGACAGATGGACAGAGAGCTATAGCTATTTCATACACTGGGGCTGAGCCTTTCAAGAGCTTTGAATGCCAGGCTCTAGAACTCGGACTATTGAGTCATCAAACAAACTCATAATTTTTCACAGATGGCAACCTCCACATTTTTAATATTTGCTGCATATTATATTCAACCTGAGGCATTTTATGCCGGGTCAAATCACAGGGCTTTCTCAGAACAGAGAAGAACCAACCACTGCTTATACATTCACTGGGGAGTTGGCAACAGAGGGGAAGGCAACTGATTTAATTTAATAGACAAGATTCACATGATGGCTCACCGTTGTCCATTAACAGAACAAAACCCCCTCCCTGTTTGGCAATCGCAGCAAATCTTCCATGAAAATACATTTCCTCTAATGTTCTGGTCATGCTCAGTGAGAGCGCCTGCCTATTTCCATAAAGCCACCATGTGGAAAATTGCTTTGGCTCTTAAAGGGTACTAATGTGAAGGAATTTCAACAAGAGGGTGGAGGGAAAACTCCAAAAGTATCAACCATTTATGAAAAAAAAAAAAAGAGAGAAAAAAAGAGAAAAAAAAAAAAAACAAATGTGGGTTCCCGAATGTTAACAGGTCAGAACTGAGTCAGTGATAAGGCAACATCCAAGAAGGGAACAAGTCCAGGGAGTCTGAGACGCTGCATATCTTGCAGCTTCTGTGCAGGTGGAAACCTGTTTCTGTGCCTCGTACTAACCAGTCCCAGGCTTTAAACTATCTGTCTCACCCCCCCAAATGCAGAAACATCAAGTCTTAGTCTGGGGCAGAACTGGCAGAAACAGAAAGATGTTTGGAGAACCAACCAGAGAGCTGTCTCATCAGTCATACAGTATAACCATATGGCAAAGCAGAACAATATAGTTTAAAAAGTTGGTCATTTAAAGTGGTTAAGTTCTGTCTTCTGCATGTCAAGAAATAAGGGGCAGTGTGGTCAACTGGAAAGACTGGAAATCAAGAGAACTAGGTTTTAATCTTGGCTACTCCTTTAATTACTGCATGACCTTAAGCAAACCACCACTCTTTTCTGTATTTCGCATTTGTACAATAAGGTAATTGAGCTGTAGAACTTCCTATGTCTCAGTTTGTCTGAAATCTTAATTTACAAAGGCCAAGGTCACCTACTATTAACTCTCATTTTAATCTCACAATAACCCTGGGAATGAAATGCTATTATTATTCCCATTTTACAGATGAGGGAACAGGAAGACAAAGTTTAAGTGATGTACCCCAAACCACAAAACTAAGTGTCAGCCCAAATCTGAACTCAGTCATCAGGGAGAAAAGAATATCAGACATAAGACAGCTAGAGAAAAATGTCCACAATAGCATCTTAAAACTTACTAAAGCAAATCATCTCTCCCTACTCTGTTTGATTCAATCATTTGCACTTACCCAATGGAAAAAGGTCAGTAGAGGGGACTGAGAATCAAAAGACCCAAGTGCAAATTTCCCTTCTGTTGCTTTTACTTGTCTTACTTTTGAGTAACTCATTGAACTTTCTTGGGTCATGATTTTGATTTTGGTAAAAAGACAAAATCTACTATACTATGTATTACTCCATAGCAACTTTTCCTATATGTCTTGTCTTTATTTTCTTTTTCCTAGATCAATTAAGTCCTTGGAG
Source organism: Antechinus flavipes (assembly GCF_016432865.1). Taxonomy (NCBI): domain Eukaryota; kingdom Metazoa; phylum Chordata; class Mammalia; order Dasyuromorphia; family Dasyuridae; genus Antechinus; species Antechinus flavipes. The sequence goes on along the minus strand of NC_067400.1, from coordinate 338,668,006 downwards.
ACAAAAACTATGCTTTAAACTCTGGCTTTCACCTTGTACCTAGCTAGGATTCAACAAATAGGCTTTGATAGACTAGCAAATGTGGGAGAGACTAACAAATAAGAGCCAGCACAAAATGCAGTCATGAAAACTGTGGGAAACTGGTTTTAAATATAGATTTGAAGCAAATAAAACAAAACAAAACAGCACTATGGTGTGGCAGACAGAGCATAGAATGTGAAGTAGGAGGATGTGACTTCAAATTCTGATTCTGCTATTTACAAACCAAGGGTTTCCAATGGTCCTCAAAGTGTAGTCCAAAGAATTGTTGGGGTCTCTGAAACACTTTCAGAGGGTCTACAAATTCAAAATCATTTTTCGTTTCTAATATAGTAAATAGCTATAAATATAACCCATGTGAACAAAAACTCTTTGAACAGATCCTTGATAATTTTTAAACAACATGAAGATACTGAGAACAAAAGTTTGAGAACAACTGGTTTAGACCTTCTAGCAAGTCTTTGAAACTTAATTTTCTCCTTTATTTAAAAAAAAGGTTTGGATTAGATACCTTTTCATTTCTTTCCAGATTTGTATCCTATGGCCATTAAGAGATGGAGAGAAAGTTCTTTAAATTTATAAAGAGTGTGGTTGTTCAATACTTTCCCATTAAAGAAACAAAAGGTTACTATTGCTCTCCAATCTCCCCTGAGATCCTGTTTCATTACCTCATCATGGCATCTAAGAGATGCTGTGTTCTCTGCATCAGGGGAGACCACACTGGCTAGTTTCTGAGTATATACCTTGTGATGAACTGTGATGAAAGTGGATCCTTTCATCCAAAGATCAACTGAATTATGTGTGGATAAGTTCAGAATCATGCTGATATTCCCTTTTCCTTAACTTCCAATCTGGATTCATCACTGTTGGGAGTCTAAGACCCAACTGAATGAATTTTATACTATTTCACTTCATTTTCTTATTTCCTCTTATATTTCAGCTTTCTTGAAGTCCAGAGATATTTGACTTTTTTATGTGTCTTGAACTCCTTCAGGAGCCTATGAACATTTTGGAAAAATGTTTTTTAAAAATTTATTTCAGAATAATTTTTAATGCATAAAATAAAATATATAGAATTAAAAATGAAATAAATAATATTGAAATAGTTATCAATTAAAAAAAAAAACATTAAATTCATGGAGTCTAGTTTATGAATTCTTTTTTTTTATATCTGGAAGCCTTCTAAGACCAAAGACCATGTCTTCTTGAATTTTCACTCCCCACATCATGCCTTACACTGCTTAACACAGGCCAAGAACACAGCAGCAGCACAGAAAATCTACAATATGTCAAGGGTCACCAGACTGTAAAAATGTCACTGAATAACAGTCACCTCTCCAGGCTGGTAATGACAGTAATTACTGCTGCTCTTTTAACTTACCTGTTGGGACTTATAACCTGCATGATCAAAGAAAAAACAAACTGGGCTCTATTATTTCTTAGTGCTGGTAGCTTTCAGCCTTTCCTCTAAATGAATTGGCTATTTAAGGGTCTGGTGGTTTTCTTTACTCAATGGTCCATGCTCTCCTTATCCCATGTCATCTTTATACCAAAGCTCTGGGAAAAGTTCTTGTCCTGGATACACTGCTTTCATGTATAGTGGTATGGCAAGGACCCCAATTAAAATTAAAATACCATTCTAGTAAAAATAAATTACAATGGAGGTCATTTTTGCTTACTGCCCAACAAGCCATGGCTTTTTTCTCTCTCTGTTCCCAGGCAAACTCTGTTAATTAGATCAGTCAAGAAGATTAGATTTTTAAAAGCCACAAGGTAATATTGAGCATGTACCACTTTCCCTCAGTCTTAAACACTTGGAATTAAAAGCAGCTTTCAGTTCACTTTATCTTTACCTTTACTTCCAAGAAGGATCAAACATTTGAACCAACCCCATAGTTTAACAAAACAAACCAATATAGTTACTTTGTCTCATTTTTTGTAATCTACCATCTCTCTGCCAAGGAGAAAAATAGTTGTTCTTAAAGCTCTGAGACAGACTGTATCTTCTTTACTAATTCATTGTTTCCCAACAGCTGCCCTTTAGTTGCCCATACTATTGCTGAAATTCAGTTCCCCTAATTTTGTCTTCATTGGTGATTTCAGAGTTCAGATCACAAGGCTTTTTGACTTGTTTTGCATCCTCATGTGTCAACTAATTTGTGCTCAGTCCTATGGGGTATAGGAGGAAAGACAGTAGCTCTTATCCTCAAACTTAAAATCCAATAGGAGGCATCAAGTCTGACATCGAAACAATAATGAACAATATAGGAGGCACTATAACTGGAGGCTTGAATTATGTGTAAAAGAAGAAGCATGAGCATGAGCAAAGAGCAAAATTCTTCACAAAGGAGATAAAACATGAAAAGCAGTAAGGTTGCTTCTTTGTAGGTTGGGGGTAAAAAAGTGGGAAGTTCCATGCAAGGGAGGAAAGGAAAGAAAGCAGGATGGAGCAGAATGTTTTAGAAGAGGGTGAGATTATGGAGCTGACAAGGATTCTATATGAAGTAGCAGGAGGAAAAAAGTGAGATTGTTAGAGAAATCCTAAACTGTGGGAAGGCCTTGAAAGTCATACTGAAATACCACAACTAGCATACACAAAGGAAGTGAAATGCAGAAGGAAGTATCTAAAATATAGAAAAAGTTGTACAGCAGTACTTGTGATAACAAAAATATACAACAAAAAACTGGGAACAAAAGAGACGAACAAATTGGGTGATCTGAATGGAATGGAATCATGTATCATAAGAATAAAAGACTAAATAATTCAGACAAATTTGGGAAATAATTGGAGCTAAAGGAACAATTTACACACTGACCACAATAATGTAAAAAGAAGCAACAGTGAAAAAATTCTGGTCAATCTTCAGAGGGCTGAAGGTGAAATATACTTTGCCCTCCTCTTGGCAGAGAGATGGTAGATTACAAAGAATGAGACAAGGTAACTATATTAGTTTGTTTTGTTAAACTATAGGGCGTATCCACAAATCTCAATGCAGTAAAATGCGGCACACTTTGTACTTCTGGCTGGGAGTGGACTTCAAAATGACAGTGATGTCAAAAAACAAAACAAACAAACAAAAAAAAAACCCCAAAACAAATCTGCACTCATATCAATATAACTCCCCCCCCCCCAAAAAAAAAAAAAAAAAAGCCAAGAGAGGTTCATATTTGAATCAGGAAGCAACAAGGTACTGGTGATGATTACACATCGGAGCCATGTGACAATAATGGTGTATAAGTGGCAGCAGTTGCAGGGAGTATGATTTCTCCAGTTCTCTGGCTGATTTTTGGATCACATTCATCTCTCCTTGTACTGGCCTTACAAAGAGGTGGGGATTTGTGCAGCAAAGATGCCCATGGATATTTCCTGTGAAGCTAACCCACAGCAACTCTATTTTTTTCTCACTCTCCCTGAACCTACAATCATCACTTCTAAAGAGACAGGTTTTCAACTTCAAATGGATCCAAACTAGTAAACCTTTCATTTCCCCTCTTGGTTGTCTTCACATCAGACAAAAACTAGAAATCAAAAGGCAATTTGGGTCAGCTTGGGCAGTGAGGTTTTGCATTTAAATACCTAAATTCAAGTGTTTTTACTTCTACAATTTGTAAATACTTCAAAAACCAACAAAAAAATAAAACCTTCCTCCCCTCCATTCAAAACAGGCAAGTCAGGTGATATTTCCTCTACTTTTTTTTTTTTTTAATATTTAAGTCTTAGTTAATATTTAACTTAACTTAGTTAAGTCTTAACTAAAATTTCTACAATATTCCTTTCTTCCTTTCCGTAATTCCAAAGGAGAAAAAAGATGAAGTAAAGTTATTTTCTTGTGCTTGTTTTAATTTTTTTTTCCCCTGTAACGTATTTCTGTGGCAATCTGGGGAAACCTAAGGACCCTACTCAGAATAGCGTCTTGTCTATATTCACAATGGAAGGAAATGCTCCATTTCACTTTAGAAGTTCACTTTATTTAGAAAATAAAGATATAATTTGTTTCCCATCTAAATTCATGGACTCCCTCCTCTCCCCCACAACTCCAGATTAATAATTCCTATTTTAAACTGTCATTTTATGTACTAAAAATTAACAGTTTAATGCCTGTCTTTTGAACTCCCACTAGGTAGAGCTTACAAAAGCAGGCTGGTAAAACAACAATGGTCTTCAGATCTCTAAGAAGTGCAAAGTGCTTTACATATATAAATCTCATCTATTCCTTCCTCTCAGCTACTCTGTAAAGTAAATGCTATTATTATCTTCATTTTACGGGATGAAAATTGTGGCTGAGAGGCCAACTAACTTGGGTCATGTTGCTAGTAAGGCAAGATGTGAACTCAGATATTCCTAATTCTAAATCAAACACTGCGTCTGGAGAGCTAGTTTGGGTGTTAGAAATCAATCTAGTATTTATTATTAAGTACCTACTATGCACCAGGCACTGTGTTGGGAAAGGAGAATATTTATATAATGAATGAGACAATCCCAATTTGCAAAGAATTGACATTCCAATAAGGAAGATAAATTCTATAATCTTACTGACATATAGTATCTAATTCTTAAGTGACATACATTGCTGAGCTGAAATTGGATGTAAACGGCAGGTATATTTGGGGGAGGGAGGGGGAGAAGGAGGGGAAAAGTTGGAAGAGAAGGTTTTGCAAGAGTCAATGCTGAAAAATTATCCATGCATATATCTTGTAAATAAAAAGCTATAATAAAAAAAATTTATAAAGGGCAGGTATGATTTTGAGAAGGAACAAGGAATATAGACAACATTCCAGGTGGAGGAAGACATGCCAAGTATGGATTCAGGAATACTCAAAGGATGTTTGAGATGGGGACAGGAACTAAAATAAGTTTGGAAATAGCCGATGATCAAGATAAGGTCAAAATCATTTAGACATAAAGGGTGATACTATAAGAAATTAGGAGAACAAGGGATAATCTACCTCTCAGATCTGTGGAGAAGAAAGGGATTTATGGCCAAATAAAAATCAGGCAACATTTTGAGATGCAAAATGGATTAATTTTAATAAAAATTAAATTAATAAAAATTTAATAAAAATTTAAAAATTAAATTAAAAAGGCTTTGTGCAAGCAAAACCAATTCAGCCAAGATTAGAGGGGAAGCAGAAAACTGGGAAAAATTTTTACATCCAAACTTTTTGATAAAGGCCTGATTTTTAAATTATATGGAGAAATGACTCAAATTTATAAGAATACAAACCATTTTCCAACTGAAAAATGGTCGATGAATACAAAAAGACAATTTTCAGATTAAGAATTTAAAGCCATTTAAAGTCATAGGGAAAAAATGCCCTATATTACAATTTGTTAGGGAAATGAAAATGAAGACAACACTTCATACCTCATTGACTAAGATGACAGGAAAAGATAATAATAAATGTTAGAGAGGATGTGGGAAAACTGGGACATTAATACATTGTTGGAGTTGTGAATTGATCCAACCCTTTTTGGAGATCCATTTGGAACTATGCCCAAAGAGTTATCAAACTGTCTTTACTCTTTGATTAGATCTCTACCAAGTCATATCCCACAGAGATCATAAAAAAGGGGAAAGGACCCACAAGTGCAAAAATGTTTATGGCAGCCCTTTTTGTAGTGGCAAGAAACTGGAAACTGGGTAGATGCCCATCAATTGGAGAATGGCTGATTTCAGAAAGGCCTGGAGAGACTTACATGAACTGATGCTAAGTGAGTAGAACCAAGAGAACACTGTACACAGGAGCAAGATTATGTGATGATCTACTGTGATGGACTTGGCTCTTTTCAACAATTAGATAATTCAGGTCACATCCAACAGACTTGTGATGGAGAGATCCATTTGCATTTAGAGATAGAACTATGGGGACTGAATGTGAATCACAGTGTAGTCTTTTTATCTTTTTGTTATTTGCTTGCTTGTTTTTTTCTTTCTCATTTTTTCCCCTTTTGATCTGATTTTCTTGTGCAGCATGTTAAGTGTGGATCAGTGAAATCCCATGATTGCTCTTCCCACATTGGCTAGCCTCAGGTTCAGCCACAACAAGACAAGGTAGGAGATTATCGTGTGCTTATTTGTAGGGAGAGGGCTCGCAAAGATCTAAGAAACTGAATACTATATATAGTTGAGTTGTCTCTGTACAATTAACATAACTTACATAAATGTTACCCTCAATTTACTAATATGGACTGCTTGCCAACTGGGCCTGTGTGGAGTGAAATTTTGAGGAATGCAATAGATTGGTCCTCAATTTGTAGGTAGGCAGTAAGCTGGCTCTCTCTGTGCAGGGCAGGTAATCCGTTTGTTATGCAGCATCCATAAATAATGACTGAAGTGCTAACAAAAGAATGGGTTTTGTAAAACACTATGAATCAGAGAATTGCCAAGCAGAGACACTCCCCAACTTGTCGCTTTCAATCAGGCGCTCTGGCTTTCTCTTTTATATCTCATTCTCAGCCAGCTTGGACACAGTTGAGCAAACAAAGGCAGGAGGCAGTGAAGATAAGCATTTTCTCTTACCTGAATTCATAAGCACATCAAATATTAAGCACTTTGACATAAAGTGCAATAATCAATTTTAAAAATGTATGGTTCCTGTCCACAAGGAAGTTATGTTCTCCTGGGGTAAAGGAAGATATTAGGTCATGTACTATACTTTTTCCAGGTCTAGACATATAGAATACTGTAACCTGGGCAGCTATGTGGCATATTGAGTACAGTGCCTAACTTGGAGTTCAAGTTCAAATCCTGCCTCTGACACTTATTAATTGTGTGGCCATTGGCAGGTCATCTAACCTCTCTCAGCTTCTGTTTCCTCATCTGTAAAATGGAAATAATAATAGCATTTCCCTTATGGGGTTGTTGAGATAATATACGTAAAATGCATTGGAAACGTTAAAGTGCTTTTTAATCATTAATTATTATAATTATTTTATTTGAGAAAAGATATTGAAAAGCTGGAGTATTTCTCAAGATGACAAACAATAGTGAGAAAACTGGAGATCAAACTATATAAAATTAGTGAAGAAACCAGGATTTTCAATCTAAAAAGAGGGAAATGGTTCAGTCTTTAAGAAAAAAAAAGATTATGAACTTATTAATAAATATCCATAAAATGAATTACTTTAGAAATATTTACATTTAAGTAAATTAATTACAAATATTTATATTTAAGTAAATGCATAAACTGTTATAACTTTCTTTTCACTTCCTTTCCTTCCATTGGGTTTTTCTAGTTACACATTCCCATTTACTTTTTCTAATCTGTTTTGGGTTCTATATTATTTTGCTTTGCAGTATTTCCTAAATGTCTTTCTAGATTTTTTTATGTTTCTCCTTCCCTGTGAGTCTTAAACAACAGAGAAAGAAGTCTTGACCAAAATAGGCAGTGGTTTAATAGCTTTATACCAATTTGCCATGTGGCTCTGGATTTAGTTTCTTTTTACCTAAGTTTCCATGTCTACAAATTAGGGGGTGAGAGTAAGCTAAACAATCACTAAGATCTATTCCAATTAGAAAATGGTACCATTCTACAACAGGTAAGGGAGAAGGAGAACATAGGGAGATCATGAGATCTAGGTTTTCATCCTGCCTCTGCTACTTACAGGTTTGCAAAAATTGTATCGATCCTTTGACAACCAGTTTCCTCATGTTGTATTATCATCATTATCACCATCACCACCATTACCACAACTAGACTTTTTATCCAGCATCTACTCTATGCAAGGCATTTTACTTAGCATTTTACAAGTATTATATCATTTGTCCTCACAACAAAGACAGGAAACAGGTGCTTTTATTATCATCCCCATTTTACAGATGAGGAAACTGAGGCTATGAGATTAAGTATCTGAAATTGGATTTGAATTCAAGTCTTCCTGACCCCAGTCCCAGCACTCTAACCACTGTACCATTTTGCTGCCTTTAAATAGAAAGTATAATATATTACCCACTATCTCATGGGATTATTGTGAGGATCAAATGAGATATGAGATATAACAGTAATTAGGGAAAATGAAAGATATTACACTGATTATTATTAAATCACTTACACTATTAAAGTTGCAACAAGCAATATTAGTCAGATTCCAAAGCAGCTTTGAAGCAGTTTAGAGAAGAAATGGATGAGGCTGATAAAAAGCACTAATAATTAAACTCATATATGAAAAACTCTATCCTTCTAGCTTTCAAATAAGAGAGAGAAATGATGACTTGAAGGAGTTGGAGGTATATCTCTTATTCTAATTTTCTTCTGGTCATGGCATATGGCTGGAAGCCATTCTGGTCAGAGAAAAACCTGAAGATAATGATCAAAGGGCAGTGGAGAGGTACTGGCCATGACATATTACTAACAAGCTATGCTGTGGGAGAAGCAATGTCAAATATGTCATCAGAGAAATGTGTGACTGGAACAAAGATGGGCTGATTCCATGAGAAATAACTTGCAGAAAGATCGTGCCCTTCACTGGTATCCACACAATATCACATAGTTCCTCAGGATATCGGATGGATGCCCTGTGAATAGGAGAGAGGACACAGACAGGAATCCCAAAATATGGGCAGACAAGGATAGGACAGAATCTGCATCCCTAGAAAGAGTACTTACAATGATGAGCTAAAAAAAATCATGATCTAAATAACTCAAATTGCATGTTAGAGGAAGTGGCCATATACCTTAAAGGTTAAGGGCTTGGTTAGGATGTGGGGCTAATGAGGTCAGGGCTAAAGATTCAAGTTCTAAATGAACAGACCATCATAACTCAATCTCTGCTCCCTCATTTAGGAAGAAAACCCAATAGAAGAAGCAGATCTCTAGCAGAGAGGCCTGGTTTGGGGGCTGATCTGGACATTGACAATGTCACAGGAAGGTCTCACCCATAATTTTTTTTTCTCCATTTCCTCCTATACGCCATTGACACGATGATATGGTCACTGATTCCAAGTTCTTTGGGAGAAAATTGGGATATCATACCTACTACACTCAGCCAACTTTGGGGATTACACTTTAAATCAAGGGTTCCTAAATCGTTTTTTTTTTTGTTTGTTTGTTTGTTTTTTATGGAGCAGTATTTTTTGTCATCATGAATGGCAGCATGCTAAACTTTTAAGATGACAATTCTATGGGAGAGTTGAGAAACTATGCACATGTAAGTTTCTGTCTGATAAAAGCAGTGTTTTGTCAAATTCTTTGTGAATTCAAAGTAGGACTTATTTGGGAGGCAGTGCAAATGAACAAATGACATCATATTTACTTTGCAAATTTCAAATAATTATCATACAATCTATACTGGATAAGTAAAGTTTATATTAAACAAAATTATTTATAAATTTCATTTTATCAGCAATGACATCAAATCTAAACTTCATAGCACTTTTAGTGAAACCCTTGGTGAACTTAAATGATGAAACACTCAAGAGTATGGCAACTCTATTCTCCTGTGTGTTCTTTTTTCTCTCATTTTGACTTGTTTTCTATTTGCTCCTACCTTTTTTTTTTTTTTTAAATTTCAACTAGACTGATTTCTTTGAGATCAGGGGCTTTCTGCTTCTGTTTTTTGTATCTATTTTTTTATGGCACCATTGATTATTGTTGAATGGCAAGCTATCCAAACTCTTTTCTACCTCAAAAAACAACAACATTCAATTTAAGAGGTCCTGAATACTTACTATGTGCTCAGCCTAGTAGGAATGCATAAGAAAAGGCAGAACAAGAAAAGGCATATTATTTCCTATTATCCCCAAAGATCTAGAAAGATGAGATCTGAAAAACCAGCCATATCAAGCAATGTATGTGCTGAGAGTGTAGCACAGTGTTTGGGGAATTGAATTCAAGGAAATGAGGGATCACTTGTCATTAGGGCCCTAGTTCTTAAACTGTGGGTTGCAACCCTATTTGAAATCTAATAATTGAATATGGGGGTTGCAAAATTATGATTTATTATCAGTAAATGTTTGATTTGTGTACCTATTTTGTACACCTATATTCTTGGGGTCCTATAAAAATTTTTCAGGCAAAAAGAGGTCTCAAATGGAAAAAGTTTAAGAAGCCCTTGCTTTAGGAGATAGTCAGGGGAGGTTAATCTTGCAGAAGAGGTGTCATGTGTTGATTTATATTCAGTCTCCATAGTTCTTTTTTTGATGCAGATGGCGTTTTCCATCCAAAGTTTATTGGGATTGCCTTGGATCACTGAACCACTGAGAAGAACCAAGTCTGTCACAGCTGATTATCGTACAATCTTGCTGTTACTGTGTACAATGTATTCCTGGTTCTGCTAGACATGGCACTTTAAACATATAATGCAGCATCCTTGCTTTTTTTTCCCCCAAACAACACAGTAGAAAAGAATTGCCCATTTAAGAGGCATCAGGGTGGGGAAAGTTTTTTCAATGAAGCAATCATATACACTAGAAAGCATTTAGACATCACTTAGCCCTATCCCTTCATTTTATAGATGAGAAAACAAAGACTCAGGGATGTGGCTTGCCTGAGTTTCAGAGAGATAAACATCAGAGAAAGGGCTTATCAAATTTAGGCCTTTGGAACCAATTCTCTGGAAGGCAGATGCCAATTATCAAACCATATTGGCCCATCTGCTGATCTATACATATAATGCTCTGACCGTCCTAAATATTTGGAAGGCATTCTCTCATCATCTCTCCCTCTGGGAACCGCTGATTTCTTTTTAAACTTTAGTTCAAGCATCCCCCTTCTACACGAAGCCATTTCCCCTCCCTACATGTTAGTGCTTTTTCTCTCAAAATGAACTTGTATTCATTTCATATTTATTCTGCACATATTTATAATATACACAATCTGGTCCCCCTAGTTAGAATATAAGCCCCTTGAGGGCAGGAACTGCTGCACCTTTGTTTTTGCATTCCCAGCCCTTAGTGCAAATCCTGGCTTGCAGTAGGAGCTTAAAAAATGCTTGCTTATAAGAATGACTGATTCTAGATTAAGCATTTTCTTTTTCCCAGAATTTCATTTTAGTGTGAAGTGAGGAGAAGCAGTACAGATTTATTCCTATCATCTTTGCTTTTAAATGTTCATAAGTCACTGAATTTAAGAGCTGAGGTCTTGGCAATCAATTGGCTCCACCCTCACTTCATCCATTGTACAGAGGAAGCTGAGGAAGCTCCATAGCAATTAACAGTTCACCAAAGTAGTAAGTGGTGGAACTAGAGTACCAAGGATGTCTTTGATTCTGCAAAGAACAAATATTCTTTGTGGTTTGTCTGATCACAATAGAGTTGTTCCAGATAAGTGAGCTTTCAGAATAAAGGGGTATAGCTGTTGAGCTTTAATGCATTATATACTTTCTCACCTTCTCAGGTGAGAATTATTTTCTCCAGGATCAGGATCATATGTCCCACAGACTGGACTCATTTGTCACACAATGATGCCCCTCAGAGCCTAGGGAGGTGTTGTGTTTACACTCTGTCCTTATAATTCTGCTATCTGCTTTTTATAGTTTTCCTGTCTTCTCTCACATTGTTTTTCTTTTCTTACTGCACATACTTTAGCTGCCTTTAACAAGTCCTTTCATGGTGGTTAAAAAAAAATGCTGGAATTAAAGACTAGAGGATGTGGGTTTAAATTTTAATTCAGATACTTTTTATTAGCTGAGTGAACTCAGAGTCCCTTCTGTTCTCTGGGCTATGGTTTTGTATAAAATTTAAGGAGAGTTTAAATGATGTCTATGGTCCCTCCTATTCTAAATCTATGATCCTCTTATATTAATTTGCTGCCTTTAATATGATATAACTTGGAGAAACCAGATAACAAGAATGATTAGAACTGTTTATGGAGTAAGAATAATTAGGCTGAATGAAGTATACTGGGGTAAAATAGGCTTTAGTGAACAAACTTTGTGACTACTTGGTGCAACTATTTTAGTTGCTAAAAAGTCTTACCCCTAAACCTGCAAACTTATTCTGGGTTTTCAGTTTTTTTCCCCCACAGATGAGATAGATAAAGATACCATAAGTCTGATTTTTGACTAAGCAGAGTGTTATTGTATTAACATCATAACTTGGTAAATCATTTTTAAAATAGTTTAAAAAGTTCCTTTATGTCTATTATCTCATAACATCTCTGGAAATTCTTTTCCAATGATTGAAAGTCTATTTTATTTTCCTACTCTGCTGTGGAAAAAAAAAAGAAAAAGCAAATCTTTTTAAACAAATAAACAAGCAAAAGAAATTTCCACATTAGCCAACTCTAAAAAATATAGATCCTCATATGGAGCCCTAAGTCCATCAGTTCTCTTTTGGGAGATGGATCATTATGGATCCTCTGGAAAACAGTTGGTCATTTAATGGAATAGAACTCTTAAGCCTTTCAATTGTTTTAAAAACATCACCATACAAATATTCTCCTGGTTCTACTCACTTCACTTTGCATCTGGTGACTTTTCTGGACTGTCTCACTGCATTGGTGTTATTCACTGAGCTTTTTGTTGAGCTAGTCTTTAGAGTAAACTTTAGAAATACAGACAGAAGCATGTTGAGAGCCTTTCACATATATCCCCAAACAAGTCGGTATTACAGGCAATTTCTGAGTGAGAAGTGGATTGTGTTGCAAACATTATTTTATAAAATAGATGTTTGGAATTTTGAAATACATTTTTCCTTAAAAAGGCCAGCTCGCAAAATCCCATTAAACTCATAATATAGTTCAACTTTACTGATGGAAATACTAGTCTGGATTCTGAACCCTAAGAATCAAGTGCCATGTTAGAACAGAAAGGAAAAGGAAAGACTTTTCTTCCCTTTTGGGGCATACATACAAAACTAGTCCTAGACAGAATTTCAAAATTGGTGCAGTGTTTTTGGCACCTTCTCATTTGTTTTTGTTTTTTTGTGCTCTTTCCCACTTCCTGGTGCTAGCCCCTGATGTGTCCTCATACTCTTATCTATCATGGTATTCAATATTTTCTTTAAAAAAAAATTTAATATCAAACACAAAATAGGAAAAGAAAAGCTTGTCTGTCCATATGTTTCTCTGAAGAATATCAATCTTCATAAGTCTAAGTTTTTCCACATTTTCCTAACTTTATTAATTCATCATTTCCTACACCACAGCAATATTCCAACTTTATACTATCTAGTTATTTTAAACAGTCTAAACTAATCGTGATGTATATGGCTGACACATAAAGTGGTTTCCCTATTTCATACAGCATTTTCAGGGTAGGATAGACTGGAGCCAGGACTAGGCCTCTTGAGATCATCCAGCTCTACCCTCACTCTCCTCATTTTATTTCCAAAGAAACTAAAGGTCCAGAGAGATTAATGTACCTGTGGTCATGAAGGCATTCAGCATCAGAGATAAGACAAAATCTATAAAGAATATCATGCTATAATTCCCAAAAGACTGAGTATCAGCACCTAAAACAGGTATCCAGTAAGTCCTTCCTAAATGTGTCAGGGAGTTCTATTTATGTTCATTTTGGTTTGAAGTGAAGAATCAGAAGGAAGGAATTTATTAATATGTGATTATCAAGGGAGTATCTCTAGACTTTATAAAATGGAAACCTAAGGGGACATGGGAAGGAGATATAATTATATAAAGGTTTTTCAGGGGAAGAGATTGTTTTGGTTTGTTTTCCTCTCCTCCCCCCCACCTTTTTTCCATAGCATGTAAGCTGAAGTCATGTTTACATGGCTCCTGTAGCCAGGAGCTTGATTTAGGCAACAGCGTGGTATACATAGGAAAACATGGGCCTTGTGCCATAGATGAGGGGGAAAGGTATTAATTATCCTGGAACTTTGACTTGAATTCTGGAACTCTGGTAACAAATGAGGCATGAAGCGTATTGTTCTAAGTGTGCTGTCCAAAATATCAGTCATGGCAGCATCTAATTCTGTCTGGCAAAGTACTCCGGAAGGTTTTTCCTGAAGCTTCAGTACAGCTCTGACAACTGAGCTGTAGGTATGCCAAATGTGAGCGTGGGGTTGTTCGCCTCCACATGCTGACAATTTAGGAGCAAACAGTGGCTGCTGGATGGGGGTGAGGGGGTGGCGAAAAAGGAACAGCCACTAGTGTAATCCATCCAGGACTATTTCAGGAGAGTATTCCACCTTCCACAAAGTTTTTTTTTTTTTTTTTTTTTCTGGTGGTGGTAGTGAACTCGGGTGCCTCCTAGCCTTGCTTATTCTTTTTCTTCTATCTAGAAAGTTTCATTTCCTTTCTAAAAAATATACCATCCTTCAAGTTATAACTAAGTCATAAGTCCTAAGAAACTTTCAATGATCACACTATTCTCTACAAAGAGAATTTAGATTTTTTTTTATTGCTAATATCATTCATCGGGCGTTTAAGGCCTACTTTGTGTCATCTCTGGCACCTTGGACTTATGTTATTGCTAAACACTTATATTTTTACTTGGATTTCCTTTTGTATCACTTTTCTCTAGAGTAGACTCTAAGCTTCTGGAGGCCTGAAAAATGGACTTCTCCATCATGTTCACAATGCAGAAAAAATTCTGGACAAGTTACTACACTTTGCTGCTGATTCAGTTTCCTCATCCATAAAATCTGGGGGTGCCAGAGGAAGATGATCAGGATGGTGTAGGAAATATTCATATAAGTATATGAAAAAAATTGAGCTATTTAGCCTGAAGAAGAGAAGATCTTGAAATGGGAACAAAAAGCAGAGAAGGCAGATAGGAAAGCACACAGGGTAGTTGTCCTCTGATCTTTGAAAGGCTGTCATGTACATGAAAGATTAAAGTTATGCTAGGAGTAATGTGTGGAAACTGCATATGAACAGAGTTTTATTTGAAGAAAAAACCTCCTAAAAACGAGAATTTTCCAAAAGCAAACTAGGCTTGGTAGGAAAGGATTCCTACTCAGCTGTTGGCTAGACTAGATGCTATCTGAGGACCCTTCCAACTCAGACTCCATGACTGAATGGCTTGTAAGCTGTCTTCCAGCTCTAAATGTCTATGGTTCTAAGTTTTTTCTTTATGAAAAATGGAAGTTTTCAATGGGAAAGTGACAAATGACTACCTAAGAAACATACGAGCTGCAATGCTGGCTCAAGAAGCTTGCTTGGCGGAGGAAAGCCCTGGTTGTTGAACTACTTGAGGCTACAGGAATTTCTGCAGATTTCCCATTCAGAAGCCACAGCCTTTGTGGTAAGATTGAGATGGGACCCAGAGAAGATAAGGTCATAATATCAGGGATTTAGAGCTAGAAAGGGCTTGAGAGATTATCTAATTCAATGTCCTCATTTTACAAAGAAAAACTGATGTCTAAGATTTTCCCAAGATAATGTAGATAATAATAAAAAAACATAACTATCCTTGAATCTGGTCTTTTGATTCTGCACTCTTTCTTGATACCATCTTGATTCCTTCTCCATTTCTGATAGTGATACCTGATGTTCTAACATGAGAAACAGAAGAAAAGTTATACCTCTCTTAAACAAAATTAACTACTCCTAAATCTGAAAAATCACAATGGCACTGAATATAAATATATTTTTAAAAGATACTTTGGTCAATCTCAGTGGAAAGATTTCTTTTTAAGTTATTAGGCTCACTATGATGTGTTATTTAGTTTTGTTGAACTGTCTCCTCATCCCCTTTTTTCTTTCTTTTAAATTTCTTTTTATTTTCCTTTAATTTTTTTTTGAAGGGGAATTAAAAGGAATGGTTTTAATGTGTAGGGGAGGGATGATGGTACTGTAAAAAATTATTAAAATAGAAAGAGTATTTTTTTGTTTTCTTTGTTAAAATAGTGGGTTTAACTGGGGAGGGAAGACACAGTGCACACATTAAGAATTATGTTGTAAAAATATGCATCTTTATAAATAAAACTTTTTAAAAACACTTTCAAATTTAGTATGTCAAAGGAAGGACTGTAAGACAAATCTTAAAGATTCCTTCCATAGGTCCAATAAGCAGTTACATTACTGGGATGTGTTTAAAAAAAAAAAAATTAACCACCACTCACAGTTATATAGTATTTTACAATTTACAAAGCATTTTCCTTTTAATAATCCTGTGAAATAAGTAAGGGAGAAGAGGGAAAATGTCATCCACTAATATTGAATGAGTTTCCTCATAATACATGATACTGGTAACACAGATACTGTGGTATTTGTGGATTGGAAGGCAATAAGAGATTACTACAGCAGCCTATGACTGATTCTATGGTTACAGATTCCTTTATCTAAATCCACATTTAGTGAAATATGCCTATTGTTAGTTTTTTAGAGTGGGGTTCATAACCTCTTTTGTCTCATAGACCCTTTTGAAAGAATGGTAAAGCCTATTGGCCCCTTTCTCAGAATGAGGTCTTTAAATAACGGAAGGAAATGTCAGAGATTGGTGAAAATAAAGATGTAAATTTTTTTCCCATCTAAGTTCATGAACCCCCTGAAGTGTATCAGTTGTTGCCCAATATTAAGAATCTTTGTTTTAGAGTTTGGTGAAAATGAGGTAAAGGTCAAAGTTTTCAAGTTACTGTAGGCCAATCACCTTTGTTATTTTCTTTTTTAAAAAAAGGTAATTATTTATTTTAAAATATCTAAAGAATTTTTTAAACTTTCAGTTATCTCCCTCTTCTCTCCCCATCCCAAACTGCTAAAGAGGCAAACAATAAGACATCAATTATACATGTAAAACCATGTGTTTCTATATTAGTTATATCATGACAAAAAAGCAACAAAAATAAAGTGAGAAAACTATTTCAATTTGCATTCAGAGCTTATCAGTTCTTTTTCTGAAGGGAAAATGTTTTTTTCTCAGGAGTCCTTTGGAATTTTCCTGGATCACTGTATTGATCAGAGTAGTTAAATCTTTCACAACTGATCATGACTACAATATTGCTCTTACTTTTTACAATGGTCTCCTGGTTCTACTCATGTCACTTTGCATCAATTCATATGAGTTTTCCTTTGTTTATTTTTTTTTCCTGAAACTATTCTGCTCATCATTTGTTTGAGCATAATTGTATCCCATCACATTTGGGATTTGTTCAGACATTCCTTAATTGATGGGCATCCCCTAAATTTCTAACTCTGCAACCACAAAAAGAGTTGCAATAAATATTTTTGTACATACAAGTCCTTTTCCTTTGATCTCTTTGGGGACATGAATATAATGGCTTTTGCTAGGCCAAAGAGTATGCAGTTATATAGTCCTTTATCCAATGTTCTCTAGACTAGCTGGAATAGTTCACAACTATACCAACAATTCATTTGTGTACCTATTTTTCTTCAACCCTTCCAGAATTTGTCATTTCCGATCCATATGAGGTAGTCCATTAGAATTGTTTGCATTTCTCTCATCATTAGTGATTTTTTCACATGAGTATAGATATTTTGGATATCTTCTTCTGAAAACTGCCTGTTTATATCCCTTGACAATTTATCAATTGGGAAAAGGATCTGATTTTTTAAAAAATAAATTTGACATATAACTGAGAAAAGAGACCTTTACCAGAGAAACTTGCTATAAAATTTTTTTGATATTGCTTCACTGTGAATGGTATCTTTTATCAAAATGTACTTTCCCTGATTATCTCTTTTATTGTCTCTACCATTTCAAAATTCAATTTCAGGCATTATTTGGAGAGTTTGGCTATGTTGTTGCTTCTAAAGCAACACCTCGGTTTTGCAAGCTTTGTTCTTTTATACAGTTACAGTTTGAGCCTAGTCACTCATTCACATACTATTACTAAAACAAGGGCAGAAGGAAGGAAGGAAAGAAGGAATGAATGAAGTAAGGAAGGAATGAAGGAAAGAAGGAAGGGAAGGAGGAAGGGAGAGAGGAAAGGAGGGAAAAAGAGAGGGAAGGGAAGGAAAGGAGAAAGGGAGGGAGGGAAGGAAGGGAGGGAAGAGAAGGAAGAAGGAAGGGAGGAAGGAGAGAGAGGGAGGGAGGAAAAGAAAAAAAAAACTAAAATAATGAACTAGTGTTTTATTGGGCTTGTATCCTAAATTGATCATAAAGGAAGGAAAAGGACCCAGATGTGCAAAAGTGTTTGTGGCAGCCCTTTTTGTAGTAGCTAGAAACTGGAAACCGAGTGGATGCCCATCAGTTGAGGAATGGCTGAATAAGTTATGGCATAAGAATGTTGTGGAATATTATTGTTCTATGAGAAATGATCAGGAGGATCATTTCAGAGAGGCCTGGAGAGACTTACAGGAACTGATGCTAAGTGAAATGAGCAGAATCAGATCATTATACATGGCAACAGCAATATTATACAATGACCAATTCTGATAAATGTGGCTCTTGTCAACAATGAGATGATTCAGAGTAATTCCAATAGTTTTGTAATGAAGAGAGCCATCTGTACCCAGAGAAAGGACAGTGGTAACTGAGTGTGGATTACAACATAGCATTTTCATTCTTTTTTCTTGCTTGCACTTTGTTTTTTCTCATTTTTTTTCCTTTTGGATCTGATGTTTTTTGTGCAGCGTATTTATGGAAATATAGAGAGGAATTGTACATGTTTAACATATGATGGATCACTTGCCAACTGGAGAAGGGGGAAGGGAGGAAAAAAATCAGATTATAGGGTTTTGTAGGGATGAATGTATATATTTTGAAAATAAAAAGCTATATAAAAATGCAAATTCATGATCAACTCTGGAAAAGAAATGAGTCAGATTTCATGATATACTTATGGCAGATCCATTGGAATTAATTTCATATAGACAAAAAATAAAAGACAGTCAGATAGCTCAGTTAATAGAATACTGAGGCTGGAGTCAGGAAGATTTCGAATTCAGATCCAGCCTTAGACACCAGCTGCGTGACCTTGGGCAAGCCATTTAACTTGTGTTTGCCTTAAATTACTGGAGAAGGAAGCAACAAACCATTATAGTATCTTTACCAAGAAAACGCCAGGAACAGCATGGTTCATGGGATCGAGAAGAGATGGACATGACAGAATAACAACACAAAAGACTGCACAATTTGAAAATGCTAAAAGAGATATATGATTCTCTTTAAAAGGTTAATTTAAAAAATTAAAAAATTATTTCTAGTCCAGAAATTACAGCTCTTGTGATAAATTTATATCTTGGGCCACTTATCAGAAAGATTTAACTCCACTACATATATTAAAAGGATAAAATTATACAATAGTAACAGCTTCAGACTTATTGGCTATGACTATATTTCCTTTTATATAAAACTAGTGTGTTAAAAACTAGAAGGAGAGTTTGGCTATGTTGTTGCTTCTAATGCACCACATCGGCTTTGCAAGCTTTGTTCTTTTATATAGTTACAGCTTGAGCCTAGTCACTTATTCACATACTGTTACTAAATAAATAAAAAAAAATCAAAATCCTAATTCATTCCTTTATAGATAGGGAAATGAGTCTCAGTTAAAGACACTTGCCCATGGTCACACAAGTTAGTGGCTTTGTCACTAACTAGTTTCACAGAACCTTGGTAACAATTGGAAAATCAAACTATATTGCCAACTGAACTGTGTTCTTTTTTAAAAGTAATGTTAATTTGATACATCAAATAAGTCACATTGACTTTCTGCAAAAGGCCAAATCTAGACTAAAAGAAGCTGTTCACATCACTGGTTTTTCAAATTAACTTGATCAAATAGCAAGTATTTGTGATGTAGCTATTAACTGCTCAGTCTTTTGCTAGGTACTGAGGGAGATATACAATAAGAAAACAGTCTCGATCCTTAAGAAGTTTACAGCCTAATTGGGAATTCAAAACACACATATGGAACAACAGCGAACAAGAAAAGTTATAACAAAATAGTAGGTTGTAAAAAATTCAGACTGTATGAGATATATTAATTTTAATAATAATAATAACATATATAATAGTAACATAATAATAGCAGTTAACATTTAGAATTTACTATGCACCTGGCACTACAGAGATGATTTCACTTGATCCTCACAAAAACCTTGAAACATAAGTGCTATTATTTTCTCTTTTATATAAGGAAACTGAAGCAACACTACTTGTCAAACAGCTAGTAAGTATCTCAGGCCAGATTTGAACTCAAGTCTTAAAGAAACAGGAGAGGGTCAGCTAGATGGCTCACTGGAGAGAGGATCAGCCTTAGAGTTAAGAGAACCCAGGTTCAAATGTGGCCTCAAAACTTAACATTTTAGAAGTCTAATTATGTGATCCTGGGCAAGTCACTTAACCCCAATTGCCTTGTCCCCCTTCCCCCCAATGGGGAAATGCTTAACAAAATAAATAAATGTACATTTAAAAAAAAGAAAAGAAAAGGAGAAAATGAAGAAAGCAAGAATAGTCAGAAAAGGCTCCAGTGAAGATGTGGGATCTGTGCCAGTCCTTGAAGGATGGACATTAATTTTGATAGGTGGAAAAGATGGGGTAGCCAATTTAGACAAGAGAAGCAATTAAATTAAACCAGTAATTTAATTTTTGAAAAGTGAATAAATATATTAACTTAAACATGTTCCTTGCTTTTAGGTCTCCTTCTGACTCCTCTCCCTGCCTCTATTTTTCCTTTGAGTTTTCTAATCTTTAAAAAAATTACTTGGTAGTTGCTGTATGTCTTGCTTTAACTTTGCTTTTTTCATTTTCAGAACATATTTTGAATCAATAACTATTGCATGGATGTATTTAACTACTAACAACCAAATGTGTCTCTTTTCATCGAGAGTGATTCAGATACCTATATCCAGCTTTGGCTATGAATATTACAATTTCCACAGCTTGAACCCCAGTCTCTCAGTTAGGGGAGCAAGATGAACAGCATGTGAAGCCATTAGGATTATCTTTTGCAGGGCAAGAGTAATAACTGAGCTTCCTGCCTCTTGATTCTACCTATCCAGAAAGATACTACTACAGATGTTTGCCAAGCTCCAGTTTCAGTATTAAAATTCTGAAACTGAAACCGGACTTTGTTCATAAACCACAAAGTCTCTTACAGTAGATTAGCTGATCAGCGATTTTAAGCCAAGTGAATAAAGTGTGATATATCTTCCTCACTCCATCTTCCCATCCTGAAAGAACTACATGAACATGTGGTTTATCAAATCTGCCCAATTTTGGCAAGAAGATGAAGCTCTAAGTTATATTGTTGTGAAAGACAGGGAAAAATTCACCACCATAATCAACAAAATTGAAAGTTGGAGGGTAGAGACAGGAGGTAAGTGAGAAGATGTAATAATGCTGCTGCTGATCTCAGATAATAGACTTAATCCATTTTGAATTTCCTTGAAAATGACTTGCTTCAGGGCAAGAAGATTCTGATATACAGGTAATATCTTCAGCCATTTTCCTGGCTCTCTCTCAAGGCTTTTTGGTCTGTGTCTGAGCAAAACAGCAGCTATCCATGTAAATGATAAATCAAATACCGTTTCAATTTCTCCTGTAACACATTATAAAATTGTTACTATTGGACCAAAGGAAAGACTAATTAATTAATTAACAGATCTGTGAGGTTAAAACCACTAGAGGCTGCTGACAGTGGTCTCAATTGTGATTCATTTCTGCGCTAATAATCTTAATACAACATGTGCCAACACATGATTTCTGGAAGAACAACAATTAATTAGAGGCCAAAGTCCAAAAACCAGAGATGCCATGGAATTGTCCAGGTAAAGAAAGTATAGTGAGCTCAAGTATTGGGAGAAGCAAGTTGCTGAAGCTTTTCTTCTGCCTCTTCCTCCTCAGTTCAGCTAATAGAACTGTTGTATTTGGAAAACTTTCATGGAAGGGAAAGGGTAGTAAGGAAAGGGGAAAGCTTATAGAGATCTCTTTGAGCTACCTCTTTTTCCAACTCTTGGATGGTAGGCTGCTCTTAGTTTTATGTCCTGAACTAGGAAGAGTCATGGTTTCAGTCCCTAAATTCTAAGCCATGAAACATTTCATATAGATTTATCAAATACCTATTTTGTGTGAAGCACTAAGTTAGGAACAACAATACAGAAGCTTATCTGCAATGGACTCTAAAAACACCTATCCAAATCTTATCCATGCTCAAGTGTCCAGTTCAGTATGTCTCTTCCTAATCATTTTAAGTCACCATGATCACTCCTTTCTTGGCTCTCCCTATTACCTCACAAGGTACTTGTTACATACTACTTTAATTACTTTTTTATACCTGTAAACACCCTCTCTGACCACCACTCTCCTTATTGGAATGTAAGTATCTTGAAGACAAGAGCTGTCTTTGATTTTTTTTTTTTTTAAAACATGCATTTCTGTATTTTTGAATATCCATTTCTTAGCACAGTACTTGACATTTAGTAAGTTGTTATTCACACATGCATGCATGTAATTCATTCATTCATATATAAATCTTGATTTTCCAACTGTCAGCTCTTTTAAGAAAGTGACAATGCCATGGGTTTCTTTGAATCACCTATCATATACAAAGTAACCAATTAGATTTTGAGCTCCTAGAGAACAAGACCTATCTCATTTTTTGTATCCCTTGCACTTATTACAGTATGGCATATAGCAGGAGCTTAATAAATGGTGACTAATATTTTTGTGGAATGATTAGCTGGATAAACCTCATAATTTGAAGTTCTTAATTTTATAAATGAAGAAACTGAGGGCCTCAGTTACATTATCTATAAAAGAAAAGATCTTACATGATCTCTAAAATTACTTCTTCTTTAGTATACTATCTACTCAATAAACACTTTTCTTAAACAGAACTGAATTAACTTGCAGCTGAGTCACTCTTGTCTTGACTGATATTTTTTGTGGTTGTTCAATCGTTCTCAGTTGTATCTGATTCTTCATGATGCTATCTGGGTTTTCTTGGCAAAGATACTCAAGTGGTTTGCCTTTTCTTTCTCCAGCTTACTTTACAGATGAGGAAATTGAAGTAAGCACAGATAAGTGACTTATCTAGGGTCATACTGATAGGAAGTATCTGAAGCCAGATTTGAACTCAGGAAGATCAGTCTTATTGACTTCAGACTCAGTGCTCCAACCATTGTTCCACCTAGTTGTCCTGTCTCAAGTCAGCTGTTCTCATTCAACTGTGAGATGATCCAATTTAGAGTTGGAAAGATTTTTCTATCCCTATTTACTGGTCCCCAACTACTCACTGAAGATATTTTAGTACAGTTAATTGCAACCTAATCATCTTCCACAAAAAAAGAGATTTTCTAATGGGAATTTTCCCAGTCCTTTCAGAAGGTTAAAAAACAAACTTTTGTATTACCCATAACATCCTCACTGAGTTACAAGAAGATTTTAAAACATTACTTAGGATGGAATGAACTTTTATGGAGTTCACAAGATAGTCAAACAGTAAAACAATGAGGTCTTTGTTCCAACTTGTACCATGTTTAAAAAGTGGTGGGGGGGGATAGATGAGGGACACAGGGAGGGAGGGTGATAGGGAGAGAAAAAGGGAGAGGGATAGAGGAGAAGAGAGAAAGAAGGGAAGAAAGAAAGAGGAGAAGGGGAGGGGGGAAAAAAGGAAAAAAACCCACAATTCTTTAAATTTCCCTGAACTCAGGATTTTACTGCTAGTCATTTTCAAGTGGGTTACAAAAGGCAAGAGAAAGACAGACTGCCAGTCACTAGAGTAACCATCTCATTCTTCAAATCCGAGGCTGATTTAGGTTGGTTTGTTTTCTTTCTTTTACACTCCCTTGAGCACGGAATTAGATCAACTGCTGCCAAGGTGAGAGGAGCTCTTTGAGTCTGAAGTAGAGGTGGATGCAAAATGCTTTGCCTAGGACCCAAAATGGCCTTGTTAAACATGGTTGTTTGCTCTCCAACCCTGAGAAGCCTTCATGTGATTAGGATCCATCTGCCTCTTACCCCAAGAGCACTCCTGGAGCACCCAAGGACCACTTAGGAAAATGACATTTTCATTAGTGCTTTGCAATTCTGTACAGACCTCATGTATGGGTAAAGGCTTCTTTGCTGAGACTACATCAAGAGTCTTAAAACTCCTTTAGGAATTAATCTTCTTTATCTTTTCCCTTGCCTGACTCCATCCTCATTTTTCTCTACTCCCTCCACCAGCACTCCCCAGTTATCCAGAATTATTTAGAAGGAAATATAGGAAGATTTAAAATTATTCCAGTTAAATAGAATCTCACCAAGCAGCTGTTCCTTAAGAACTCAAGTGAAGTGGTAGAAGGGGAATTAATTACAGTCATCTCAGGGAGTTCATTTTGAAATAAAGTATAGGGATCCTTAAAAAAAATTACTCTGGGTCCCTTCAGTCTAGAGGGAATAGATTACCATATCTTGGATCTGCTTATGACAACCCTACAGAATAAGCCCTGAGTTGGTTTTGTGAGTCAAGGAAGTCAAGACATCCTAGAACAGATGGAAGTGAACAAAATATACTAGTGGAGAATGACAGCTCAATTTATGGCAAAACCTTAACTACAAAGGAAAAGAGACCTCAATTAACCATTCTATACTGTTGCCTATCACTTTTAAGATCACAAGCTTATGGTACATTTTTTTTTTTTTTAACTTCTAAACCATTTCCTGGAATGAATTCATCTTCTTCATCTTCACTTACAGGCCACTGTAGCATGAAGGATTGGAGACCCTGAAAAGTTGCCAGTCAGAAAAAAGACACTTACAATCACTAAACTGGACTAAAACAGGCAAGTAATGTAGATATTTTTAAAAGATTTTTTTTGACAACAAAAAGTGAACAGAAAGGGTTCAGGCATTTCAAATTAATTGAGTCAATCAATAAGTATTCTTAAGTATATATGTCCAGCTCTCTGCTAGGTATTTTGGGAAATAGAGAAGAATACCTGATATATATCCTCACAAGCTTATAATTTGAGGAGGCTAGAAATATAAGAAGCAGTGAACAAGAGACAACAAATATTTCTGCTAGCCAAACTAGCCTTCTTACTGTTCCTCATACTCTACCTCTAGTCTCCAAGTCTTTGCATTGGTTGTCCCTCATTTTTGGAATATATTTCCTTCTCACCTCTGTCTCTGATAATCTCTAGTTTACAATAAGGTCCAGCTTAAGTATCACCCTCTACATGAAGCCTTTCCAGTTCTTACCAATGCTTTCCCTCCTTCTCCAAATTATATTGTATCTATATTCTGTATACTTATATAAGTACATATTTTTTATGTCACCTGGATTGTAGACTGTAAACTCTTTGGGGGGGAGGAGGGGAAAGGAGAAGGAAGGAATCATTGCTTAATAAATGTCCTTGAACTGATGAACTGGTTGATTGATGGCGTACCACCATTGTGTCAAACAGAAATGTAGGACACTAATTGTTCAATCTCCATGATCCCAATGGGCTTTTCTTGACAAAGATTTTGGAGTGGTTTGCCATTTCCTTCTCCAGCTCATTTCACAGTTGAGGAACTAAGGAAAACAGGTTAAATGACTTGTCCAGGGTCACACAGCTAGCATCTAAGTATCTGAAGCCAGATTTGAACTCAGAAAGATGAGACCAGATCCAGTACTCTATCCACTGTACCACCTAGCTGCCCCTGGAGGTCACTAAACCATACATGAAGATCTCTGTGGGAAGCATATTGACTTATAAAAATACATATTAACATTATCTATATTCTACATTTTTATTTTGTTAATATTTCCTAATTATATTTTAATCCAGTTGGTTGAAGATAGAAGTGTTTAAGGTACAATGGATAATTGGCTGTGTGTATGACATCTCTGGTATACTATACATATCGCTACAAATGCTTTGACCCATATAACAAACATTTATTAAGCATCTGCTCTGCATACCTACTATGTTAAGCACTGGAAATATAAAGCACTGGGACAACATAGTCCTAGTCTGAAAATAAGATAGGAAGAAAACAAGATTTAATAAGAACTTATGTGTCTAACACTGTGTAAAGCACTTGGTATATAAACATAAGACCAAAAAAAAAAAAAAATCCTTAGCATGATGGGAGAAGAAAACACACAAAAGGGAGCTAAAAATTGGAGGTGATTTGGAGGGGATGATAGTAGAGGGAAGGACATAGACATTGATTTTGAAGTCCAAATACCAGGAACAAGCTTGGAAAGGTAAATGGCAGGCAAGCCTGGGCATCTTCACAAAATGGAGGCTCGAAGAAAGAAGAAGGGAGTATGAAAGTCTTGTAGAAGGATATTCTAAGCAAGCCATAGATGGGAGTGGTAAGATTCAGGACAGGGAGGCACCTGGTGTTAAGAGGAAGTTCGAGGATGAAACAGTAGCAGAGACAGCAGAACTCTCTTAAGGAGTTTATTGGCTATTATGAGATTGTGAAAGCAAAAAAAAAAAAAAAAAAAAATCCAGAAGAAATGCAATAGGAAAATCTAAGAAGGGAGGGAAAATTTTCAGCTTCAGGACATTATAGTGATGGTTTCATGATGAATGTGGTACTTTTAAAAAGTCCTGAAAGAAGAGATGAATTTTGACAAGTGGAGGGGCTAGGAATCACATCCCAGGCATGGTAGATAGTTTGAATGAAAACTCTGAGAGAGTTTTGATTGCTCTGAGATGACACATCTGCTTCTTGTCTTTTCTTTTTCCACAATAGGTAAACAATTTGGATTTCTAAGAGAAACTCTCCATTTTTCCAGGCTCTAATTTTCTAGAGGAACCAAAGTTTCAAAAAAAATAAATATTTAGATGAAGAACATTAAAGAATGTTACATTGACAACAGATGCTGGCTTCCCTCCCAGCCACCCACTGGCCACAAACACTCTCCCAAATTTGTACATGGAGCCCCATAAATCATACTGCAAGAACTTTATAACTTACAGATGGATGGTGATTTATGGGGCCATTATATTCAATTTCCACCTGAAGTTCCAGACTTTCACGTGTTGGTGGGGAAATCAACAAGGATGACAAAATGTCACTGTCGGGGGTCATTCCTACTGGAATCCTAGAGAAAATACTATAGAATTTCAGGCTAGAAACTGTGCAAGCTGGGGCATCCTGGAATGCAAGGCTTATTCTGCAATTTTCAGGGAATGTTTAGGAAGCAATCTATCCACACAAAATGGGATAGGATTTAGCTAGCTTTCTCCTGGGACAGGACTTAGGAAACCTAAGGAGCCAAATTAATGTTCTTTCACTTCCAAGAGTGGAATGGGAGGTATGGGAGAAACTAAATTCTATAAATGAAGGTACAAAAGTCAATAGTACAAATATCTAAGTACTAAGGCTGGGGAGGGGAGAGGGAAGCGAATATAGAAAGAGAAACTTCTTGAAAAGAAAGACAGGCAAATCCTACATTAAGAAAACCCAGCATGTCATGTATAGAAAAAAGCACCAGACAAGAGACTGTCCCTAATATGCTACATAAATATCCTTGGCTAAATCACAAGTTTTCTAAGTCTCAGCTTTGTCACCATTAAAAATGAGGCTATTGAACAAAATGATCTCTAAGAAAAATCAAGCTATCACAGAAAGATTTCTAGACTCAATCAAAAGACCTAAGTTCCTTCAGGTCAAGGCGAAACCTCTGCCAAGATGCATCACTGGGCAAATCTAATCTTCAATTCCTTCTTTGGTAAAATAGGGACAATACCACTACTTGCTTCACACTAGTATAACTATTCTTGGGAAAATGTTTTGTAATATTAAAATTCTATCTAAGTGTGGATTGACAGCCTATCATATTTGAGAAACAGATATCCTAATCAGCAAGCAAGATAAATTAAGGGTAGTATCTGATTTGCAAAGAGAATCTTCACTTTGTAGTGAAAGCCACAGGGACAGAGACCAGACCTGTGATTTCACTAATACATGAAATTCCTAGGTGAAAAAGATCTCTATGGTCAGCTCCTTCAATGAAACATAAGACTCTAAGCTCTGTCTACTTGCCCAGCCTCGCACAGTAAACATTCAAAAGAGGATATGAATCCAGGTCTTCCTGGCCATAGTGCCTCAGGGTATCTCCACAGTAGTAATCATTCCCTAACGTCAGTTATTAACAACAACAACAAATTTACAAATGACTTCTGAAGGAACACAGCAATAATTGCATGAAGTAAAGCACATCAGCAATGTACCCAATCAACAAACAAGGGAACAGAGAAAAGGGATGAAGCTAGAGATGTCCAAACCCTATCAAGCTAAATGGTCCAATCTACATGCAAAGGCACACATCATTTTGTCATTCAAAATAGATTTCAACCATTCAGCCAAAAGAACAAATACAGGACAGTTCAGGGGAAAATAATGGCAAACCCACAGCTCTATCTAAGTGACATCCAAAAACAACAGAGAAAATCTTAACGGGTTGAATGAAGGAGGAAACAAAACAATCACTAAATACTCACAGATATATGTAAGGCTCAAAAGAAACCAGTGGCTTAAGCATTAGGGGTACATCGTGCAGTCTCAGCATTAATGCCAGTCAAATATGCAGCTCAGCAAGACAAACTCAGCAGCTGATGACAGGCAGTGGATAAATGGATTTCTGTCAGCCTACTTCCAGGTATTCAGGGGAAAAAATCTGGATTTTTAGAGTGTGAACTTGGATTCAGGGAATCTGGTTTTAAGTCCTTCATTCTAGCAGATATTAATGAGGTCTAATTAAAATCTCAGAATTGAAAGTGGAGGAGAGATGTTAAAGATCAAGTAGTCCAATATTCTCATTTTATAGATATGTTAAAACTAAAGCCCAAGGGGAATAGTGATTTGTTCAGTGAAACCAAGTATTAGATGCTGGATTCAAATTTAGGTCTCTTTATTCCAAATTCAGTTTCCATTTACTATGTCACACTGATCTCTAAGGATCTTTCAAGCTAGTAAATAGTCTATGAGTTTATACTCTAAGAAAGGGAGAGTAAGAGAACAAGGACCATGGATTGAATCAAGTCCCAGACTAGGAAGAAGGCTGCTTGATGCTTCTCCAACCACTTTTTCATCCTCTTCTTGAATTTAGATCAAAAATCTGACTTCAAAATCTGGCCTCAGGCACTTAACACTTCCTGGCTGTGTGACCCTGGGCAAGTCACTTAACCCCAATTACCTCAGCAAAAATAAATAAATAGATTAAAAAAATTAAGAATAAATGAATAAATAAATCTGACTACATCTTGCTTATATTTAAGCCCCTAAGGCAGCAGAAAGATGGCCCAGACAATACAGATGCCCTACTAATTCCTTAAGGGTAGGGAATCTAATTTTGTCATGAACATAATTGGCACATAGTACTCTGCTGTTGAAAGAATGAATAAATTTTACAGATGAGGATACAGATAGAGAAGATGAAAGTCCCTGTCCTTTCTTACTCACAGGGAAGCAATGAACACTGAACAAAATGATGGACAAGAAAGTGTTTTGAATAGTAAAGCAGTAAAACAAAGGATGATGTAATTTGTTTTTTCTTCAGAGTCTTTCTATATTTTCTAATTTTTCCATCTTCCTAATTTTACAGACTGCCTCCTCTTTCCTTCTTTTGGCAATAAAAGAATCTAAAAAAGAAGAAGAAAAAAAAGGATAATATGACTCTGTCTTTTGGCACCAGCTTTTATCTAGTCAAACTAAGGGAGGGACAAAGAAATCAACACTCCCATCAGTCTAAAGTTAAAAAAAAAAAAAGTTCATTTGAGTTGCTGGAAAAAGCTGTAATGAGCACTTCTGCATAGTAACATTTCATTTTTCTGCTACTGTGGGCAAGAAGCAATTTTTTGGGGAGTAGCCAAATCTCTCCTCAAATACCAAATTTATTTTAATCAGCTTTAAGTGTTTATCTTTATAAAAGACATCATACATTTCCCTTCCTTTTAAACAGAACAGGCTAAATAACATGTAAGCCCTTTCATGCTGATCTTAGGTAACCAATTTGAACTCCACTGCTGCAGTATGCTATCATGTCAATGTCTTGGGAAATGCAGACTTGTTTGTTATCTCCATGATATGGTCCCAAGCTAGTTATATCTGTCTTTCGCTTTCTCTTTTTCTTTCTTTTCTCTCTCCCTCCCTCCCTCTTGCTTCCTTCTTCCCCCCCTTCCCCTCTCTCTCTCTCTGATTCTCTCTCTGTCTCTCTCCCTCTCTCTCTGTTTCTTTCTCTTTCTCTGTCTCTCTGAATCTCTCTCTCTCTCTCTTTATTCCTTTCTCCCTCTCTCTCTTTCTCTCTGTCTCTACCTCTCTTGGTTATGTGACTTGTCTAGGATCACACAGCTAATAAATGTCTGAGGCTAGATTTGAACTCACATCCTTCTCACTCCAGGATCCATGCTCTATCCACTTTGCTACCCAGCTGTCCCTAGCTATGCATCTTGAGTTATTTTTTTCCTGTGTTTTTAAAAATCGATTTTCTCTATTCTCTCTCACCATGTTATCTACTGTCTGTATGTCTTTAGAGCAGGGGTTCATAAGCATTTTGAGGAATATCATGGATCCCTCTGGAAATCTGCTGAAGTCTATGGGTTACTTCTGAGAATAACGTTTTTAAATGCACAAAACAAAACATATAGAATTATAAAGGGGATCAATTACAAAGAAGTATGGTAATAAAGATTTAAAATAATGTTCAAGGCCCACAGGTTAAGAATAACTTGTTCTAAAAAAATCAATCAGTTTAACAAGTATTTATTAACTAGTCATGTACTATGTGCCAGATGTCATGTTAGGCAATGGATATACAGAGATAAAAATTTTAAATTCTCTATTCTTAAGGAACTTCTATTCAAATGAGGGAGACAAAAAGGACTAAGTATATACACATGAAGTCAATAAATGAATAAATGAATAATTACAATGTAGTTAAAGACAGGTAGTTTGAGAAGGAGGACCTGTTAAAGAGATCAAGAAAGATTTTGTGTAGAAGATAAAACTTGAACTTTGTCTTGAAGGGAGTGGATTCTGTAAGGCAGAAGTAATACAGAGTATTCCAGATATAGAGGCCATTTTGAGCAAAGTTAGGGAGATCAGTCATGGGAGATATTCTCTGTTGTGCAGGAGGAAGAAAAAGAAAGCTGGTTTGGTTGAATTCAAGTGTAGGAAGAGATATAATGGACAATGAAACAGGAAAGACAGGATAAGGCCAAGTTGTAAAGAACTAAAAAAATTAACAAAGTTGTTTATAGTTGAATCTGCAGGCAATAGGGAGCCACTGAAGTTAATATACTGAGTAAGGCAGACACACAGATCTAAACTTAAAGAAAATCACTTTGGTAACAGTGAAGAGGATGAGCTGAAGTCAAAGGCATGGACTTTTACAATTGACTTTGTGACACTGAATTTGATTGTTCTCAGAGGCCTTTCTTTTGTGTGCACTATAGAATAGATTGTCAGATATGTCCCTGCATAAGTGACTAGTGAGCTATCACAGAACACATGCTGATATCTGTTACTCTGTTCCAGTCTTAAATACATGACAAATCTCCACTTGCTGCAAACAGCCAATAATTTCTGTACTTCCTTCAATTCAAGGAGATAGATGTAAAAAGCCTTCTTAGAAAGGTATGATCTCCTTCATGCTTTCATCAGCTCTTGAAAGATAAGGAATTAAACAAATACAACCTTTAATGACCCCAGCCATCCTGCTCTCTTCCCAAGTCTCTCCTACTTTCCTACAAGTCTGCCACAAGTATCACCATAGAGACAGAGACAGAGAGAAAGAGAGAGAGAGAAAGAGAGAGAGAGAGAGATGAAGGGGAGGAAGGGAGGGACAGAGGGAGAGAGGAAGAGAAAAAGGGAGGGAAGAGGAGAAAGAAGTGGAGGGTGGGGAGGAAGGGAGAGGGAACAGAGAATGATTCAAGTCCAACTCCTAGTCAAGATGACAAGCTAACTGAGCATTATGGAGATGGGTCACCCAAGGCAGCCAAAAACTTCAAGGGAAATTAAGGGGCAGAAATTACTCTACAATTTTGCAAACAATTAACTCCGGAGTTTTTAATCCCTTCAATTACTATATTTTTAAAACAATTATTGATTTGCTCTCTAATTTTCCTCCTCTTGTGTTTTTTATGCAAATAGAGGCAACAGCTGCTCACACCAACATGACTCCATGGGATAGCATGAGGGATGTTCAACCGAAATCTATACCATCTCTTTGTAAGCCCATATTTATTTATGCATACATGCATGCAGGCACACCCACAAAAAAAGTCACAAATGACTCAAGATTTGTGTTTGGCTGTAGTTAAAGACTGGGTTAGAAAAGAGGAAAAGTTACATATTGGAATCAATCGACAAGAATTTGTTGCCAGTCATTACTGTGCCAGAGGCTACTGTTTTGTGCACTGTACTAGGCTAGAGCCTCCCCTCCCCCCTGTACCCCCCCCCCCCCAATCCTAGATACTTTAGGCCAGTTCAAATTTCTTAACCTGGAATGGAAAAATATCTCCCATCTGAGGTCTCACAAAAATTCAAGAATTCTAAAGGTGATGTCTTCTGCCAATCAAAATTTGTACTCCACTACCCCCTGAATGTGAATCCTCCACTTAAGACAGATTGGTTTCTTCACTCCCTCTGACACAAATTATATTCATTCACACCTTTGTGCCTTTTTTTTTTTTAATAAGGTTCCTTCCCTTGAAAAGTTTTCCCTGCTACTCTGCATCTAAATGGATAGAATATAAAGTCCACAAGGTAAGGGAGAATGTTATTTTTATGTTACCATCTCTAGAATCTAGCATCATGCTTTACAAATAGTAAGCACTTAATAAAAGTTTGTTGAACTAAATCCCATCTTTGTTGAATAATTTCTGGTATCATCTTGATTTCCTTGTCTGTAAAATAGGAATAATGATAGACAAAACTGATTTTACAAGATAGTGATGAGGAAAGCTGGGTATAAAACCTTTTAAGAAATAAACAAATGAGATTTATTATCATTATTATTATAACATCTTAATTACCTTCAAGGCCCAGTTTAAGACCTCTCTTCTCCAGGAAGGATCATGCCACAGGATTTAGAAAAGAAAGGTGTCTTAGAAATTGATCATCTATTTCAATGCCCTTCTTTTCCAGAAGAAGAAATTGAAGCTCAGTCTTTTTAAATTTCTTATTTTTAATTTTTAGTTTCAAATTCTCTTCCTCCCTCTTCCCTTTTTCCTCCCCATTGTGATTTGCTACAAAGTCAAGATTAGAATCCTGGAGTCCCAAATCAATGCTGTTTCCCCTAAACAATGCTAAATACTGTTCTCCCTCTGAACTTCCATTGCCCATGAAGTTTATAACAAACGTTTTCGTATTAAATATGTAACTCTGCCTTGTACTGCTCATGTCGTCTTTCCTCAACCTTGATGATAAGTACCTTGAAAGCAGGGATAGCATGACATACTATAGCAAGTGCTTGTTGAAATGAACTAATATTTGGAAGAGGTAGATTTCTGAACACTAACAATCTCCATCCCACCCCAAAAGGGACAATTCCAAAGAATATGAAGTCAATTTAGTAACCTCATTACCTCAAAAGGTGGTTAAGACTAAAGATGCATAATGTCAAAACAGGTTTAGGTAATTTTCTAGATAACATTAACATATTGGCTTATTAAAGAAAACAGGTTTGTTCAGAGTAGATGCCTAATCTTTTGAGAAGATATCATCCAAGGGCAGCTATAGTCTCCCAAAAATCATCCTTGGTGCTTTGTTTATTTTATGATTCAGGTTCATCATTAAAAAGATATCAGAAACATAGTATTTTCTTTTTTATTATTTGTTTGCTTTTTTTCTCAAGATTATTTTTCCCTTTTGGTCTGATTTTTCTTGTACAAGATGATAAATATGGAAATATGTTTAAAAGAATTGCACAGGTTTAACCTATATCAGATTGCTTGCTCTCTTGGGAAGGAAGAAAGGGAGAGAGGGAAGAAGAAAAATTTGGAATACAAAATCTTACAAAAATGAATGTTGAAAACTATTTACATGTATTTGGAAAAATAAAACATTACTGAGAAAAAAAAAAAAAAAGATATCAGAGGGAAAATCCTAAATTGGAGGAACCAAAAAGTCATTAAAAGGTCATGGGGGTAGCTGGTCAACTCTTACCTTCAGCAGGGTTTCCCTGAGAATACAAAAGTAATTGGGAGAGGTAATAAATGCCAACCAGTGATGACTCTCTCTAATCTGACAAGACTCAGTTCCTGTCCCCTCTCTCTGAACTACCACTATGGGGTGTATCTCTGAACTACCACTATGGGGTGTATAGGTCAATTTATTTTCATTTCCCTTGAATTATTCTGAAGAGCTTTGGAACCTTTGGAGTTGCTCAACCCAGGGCTTGCTCACAGAGAATTTCTCAACAGAGGTTTTAATACTGGGAACAAAGGGCATGATTTTTTTTTAAGGGTTAAGTTCTTTTAACAAGTCTCAGCATTTCACTTCAAGGGCATAGACTGGGCTCATAGAGCAATGGGGATAAATCCCAATGTCTCTGTTCACAGCTCACATACATCTTTCAAGGATTCCAAAAGGGGGTACAAAACACACACATACACACACACACACACTGCACTGACCAAAGAATTATGTCTTTTCCAATGTAAAACTTGGCAACATGAGGCAGAACTGACAATTGCCATCATTATTCAAATGACTTAGGCCCTTCTTCCTCAAATGTTTTTAATAATAATAATAATAATAATAAGCTAGAGCTCTCAAGAAAGCCACGACTCAACTGAATAAAAAACAAACAACTCAGTGACTGAAAAAAACCGAATTTAAAAATGTATACAAAACTTTTCTGAGAAAAGGCAGGACTCTTTAGGTCATTCGTACATTCCATTATTTTCATTCAATTGTATTATTGTTTTGGGGTATTGAGACATGGTAAATAGCAAAAAAAAAAAAAAAAAAGGACAAAGCAAAATCCCAAACTCCAAACCTCCAAAACAAAACAAAACACAAGGACTTCTAAAAGGATACATTTAAAAGGGGAAAACCCACTCCAGACTCAGTCTGGGGCAATCAGATGAAATACTGCCTATTCTACAAAGAAACTTATAGCAAGCAACCAAAGCACTCCTAGGGAATTTGACTGGTGGAGACTGTCTCGCCTTTGTTTATTATGAGGGGTATCCTTAAAGCTCACTGGGCAGAAAACTTCAGGGCTACAGTCTGGATTTTAAGATAAGTGCCTCATTCTTCTTCTTTTTTCCCCCCAAAGAAAAACAAACTTTTTCCCAAGTAGCAACCCCACACCATACCAACCACATCAAAGTGGCAAGAAGATTACTGCTATTTGCTCACTTGGAATGCCTACCTACCCAGATCCTCTCTTTTCTATATACGTCTTCAAGGTCCAGCTCAAGTACTGACCACAGTGATTTTTCTATTTATTTTTCATATTTTGGCATTTTCTCATGTTGATTGGTATGGTTACTTCATGTCATGTATGAATATACCAGCCTCACCCTAACTCTTCACCCCAGAGATTGTAAAACTTTTTAATGGCAAAGACTTAAAATTTTTTGAATTTCCTTTCCTTTCTCCTCCGTCCAACTTACTCCAACCCAGTCACCAAACATTTCCAGATCCTTGAAAACAAAACCACACAACAAATTGTAAAAATTTCCCAACTGGTCTTATCAGATTTTCTAGATCTGGGAAGATTTTCAAATAGTATCTCTCTCTCTCTGAACTTAAAGAATATCACAGTAGATTATCCATCAGGAGTTGAGAGAAAGTTATGGCTTCTAGTGGTAATAATGGTGATGGAGGAGCATGTCAGAGAAGATGTTATAGTCAATGTACTTAATGTGGAATTACATCCAAATAATTATTAAACTGTTTATTATGCCCTTTGATCCAGGAATATCACTATAGGTCTATTTCCAAAAATAATTATGGAAAAAGGAAAAGAACCTGTGTTCTAAAATATTTATAGTGGCTCTCTTTGTAATGGCAAAGAAATGGAAATTGTGGGAATGCCCAAACAAATTGTGGATATGATTGCAAATGAAATACTACTGTGCTATAAAAAAATGACACGCTTGTTGATTATAGAAAAACATGGATAGACATATGAAATAATGGAGAACAAAATGAGCAGAACCAAGAGAATGCTGTGTACAATAACAGCAATATTGTTTTTAAGAACAACACTGAGTAAATTATTTTAACTATTATATATACCCAAATTAACTACAAAGAACATATGAAGGAAGATGGAAAATGGTAAATGGTACTATATCCAGAGAAAGAAATGATAAACAGAAGTATGTGTAGGATAATTTTACATATGCATATATGGTAACCATCTTTTAAGGGCAGAGAAGAAAAAAATTTACAATATTATTACATATTTAAAGGAATTCCTAAATAGGAATTTAGATGCACACAACAGATTTTGCAGTTTCATCATTTCTTTTCATTTTACTATCTTATGGAAAAGCTTGTGTTAGTTCATAAATTAAAAATAAAAAGCATTGAAAAGAAATGCCTTGAGCAGAATAAGGAAGAGAGACAGCCCAGTTGTTTAAAAAACAGATTTTGAAATACAGGAATTTGTCATATATGTACCAGATACCCATTTTGGTTATGAATCCTCTAAAGAAATTTTAAGTCCATCTCCCTGACTCATCAGTCAACTACTGTTCCTTTCAGTAATGCTAACTCTTACAGTCAATTTAGCTTTAGAAACAATGAAACTCAGGTGAACTAATTGATAAATAAAGGGTAGAGCTGACTAAAACTGAATCAGATTTCTCTGAGAGTTGAATCTTCTATTTGAAGAAAATGTAAAACTGTAATAACTGGGAAATCAACTTGAATTAAAGAAAAATAAGAACTATGTAATAATTTTAAATTAAAAAAATTTTTAAAAAACATTTTCTCATCCTTTAATCCAGGGGTCCTCAAATATCCTATGGCTCGCGGGCCAGATGCAGCAGCTGAGGACATTTATCCCCCTCACCCAGGGTATGAAGTTTTTTTATTTAAAGGCCCACAAAACAAAGTTTTTGTTTTTACTATAGTCTAGCCCTCCAACAGTCTGAGGGACAGTGAACTGGTCCCCTATTTAAAAAGTTTGAGGACTCCTGCTCTAATCCAATCTATTTATTTTTTATAGATGAAGAGAAAGGTATGATTTGTCCAAAGTCATAAAAGAGCAATAGGGGAGAACCCAGGCTCTCTGACTACAAATATATCCCTCTTCCCACTATACTACATTCCCCCATATAAATGCTTGAATATTTTTCTTCTTTTAAAATGTTGTTTTTAGTAGAAATTGCTTAATAGGAATTTCCTTCACAGATGGGGTAAGGATACATCTTAATCCACTCTGTTCTGAACTCTATGAGGCAGCATTCCAAGAGTGTTGGATGTGAATGTCAGAAAGATTTGAGTTCAAATGTCTTTCTTTTCTGACAATAAGCACAAATACACAGGATACTGGGACTCAGAAAAGTTTCGTAACTTGCTTAATGTCATATAGCTATAGTAAGGGGGGAGAGAAATTCAGACTCAGTCTTTCTTTCATTGTGTTACTTATTCAGCTGTGTAAATGACTTCCAAGGAAAAGTAATTTAATTTCTTTATCTGTAAAACAAGGGAAATACCAATAGTACTGATCTTACAAAGTTTTTCTGAGACTCAAATGAGACAATTACATGAAACTCTTTGCAGACTTTCAAATGCTATTTATATAATGTGAATTATAAAGGATAAATTCAGATATTCCTTTCTATAGCCTCTTCCACACCTCTACACCTCCCAGATTCATCTTCCTAAATCATTGCTTACATAATGTAAATGCTTTGCTCCTATGTTTCCAATTCATTGAATGAGTATTTTATTCACTTTACATCAGGTAATGTGCTAGGTGCTGGAAATAAAGACAAAAACTAGGGGTTTGATCATTACCTACTCCCAACAGTATCAAATTTGAATTCTTTAAACTGGAAGTCAAAGCCTTCTGCAATCTAGCTGCATCCCTTGGATCTGATATTCCTTATGACAATCCACCCTTGGATCTGATATTCCTTATGACAATTCTGTTGTTCCATTCCAGATTTATTTATTCCAATCCCCAACTCACCTTGTGTAATTCCTACCTCTTCACCTCTGCTCATCATGTTGAGTGCCTATTCTTCTCACAGCTGATACAAGAGTCCATGACTTTCATAGATAAATTTCAATTTCAATTCAATAATTTATTTAACTGCTTGTGATGTGACCAGCACAGTGCTAGGTGCTGAATATTCAAAGACAAAAACACAATAGTTCCTGACCTCATGGTACTTACATTCTTCTGGGGGAATGGAACTGGGAGAGCTAACATGTACAAAATATACAAAGATAG
The DNA here is from genome assembly GCF_016432865.1 of Antechinus flavipes. Classification (NCBI taxonomy): domain Eukaryota; kingdom Metazoa; phylum Chordata; class Mammalia; order Dasyuromorphia; family Dasyuridae; genus Antechinus; species Antechinus flavipes. Next base: position 338,629,817 of record NC_067400.1, on the reverse strand, counting down.
CACAAAATAAGCACAAGTCGTTTTGAGGAGAAGGAAAGGCATTTTAAATGAGGTATCAGGTAATGCCAGATCACTTGATCTCTGTTTGCCTCAGTTTCTTCAGCTGGGAAATGAGGATGATAATTTTAGCATCTATTTTGCAAGGTAGTTGTGAAGATCAACTGAGACTGTATTTGTAAAAAGCATTTAAAACATTACTTAGCCTGTGGTAGAAGATATATAAATGCTTATTTCTTTCCCCTCCCTTCTCTGTATATAACATTCCATCTTTCAACTTTATTTCTTTGCAAAGGCTGTCCTCCATGCTAGAATTCATCCTTCCTTTTGGTCCCTTCAAAGTTCATTTCCTATGAAGATTTTTTTTTTTTGTTACTCTGGCATCTGCTAGTCCCTTACCACCAAAAAACGTTGTTATTTATTTTACATATTTCTGTATCAAATATTGTCTCCCATGATAAAACCTAAGTCTCCAGAGAAGAAGAACTGTTACTCTTAGTATTTGTAACCCAGCAAAGCCCAGCTTGATACATAGCAGGTGCTTAATAAATGCTTGTTAATTGACTGATTCTGAGGGCTACAGCCATACTTCTTTGTAACAGATTTTTGTGCTAATGATGGGATCTAGAACTAAAACATTTAGTTAAACCCTTTCATGTCACTGATAAGAAAGCTGAGGCCTATGGAGAGACTTACATGAACTGATGTTGAGTGAAATGAGCAGGACCAGGAGATCATTATATACTTCAACAACAATACTATATGATGATCAATTCTGATGGACGTGGCCATCTTCAACAATGAGATGAACCAAATCAGCTCCAATAGAAGAGTAATGAATTGAACCAGCTACACCCAGCGAAAGAACTCGGGGAAATGAGTGTGAACTATTACATAGAATCCTCAATCCCTCTATTTTTGTCCGCCTGCATTTTTGATTTCCTTCACAGATTAATTGTACACTATTTCAAAGTCCGATTTTTTTTTGTACAGCAAAATAACTGTATGGACATGTATAGATATATTGTATTTAACTTATACTTTAACATTTAACATGTATTTGTCTACCTGCCATTTGGAGAAGGGGGTGAGGGGAAAGAGGGAAAAATTGGAAGAAAAGGTTTTGCAAATGTCAATGCTGAAAAATTACCCATGCATATATCTTGTAAATAAAAAGCTATAATATTAAAAAAAAAAAAAAAAAAAAAGAAAGAAAGAAAGAAAGCTGAGGCCTGGAGGCTAACTGATTTGGCTAAGGCTATACAGATGGTAAGTGAAAGAGTTGGGATTAGAACACATTTCCTGACCCCCAAGTCTAATATCATTAACTATACATGATACTTCCCTAATCACATACTGTTTTCTATTGTTACTTACCTCTGTGTGTGTTTGTGAGTGTGTTTTGTTCCAATGAAGGAAGCTGGGTAGGATAGTAAATATAGCACTGGGCTGAGTAACAGAAAATCCGAATTTCATTCTGAAAATGCCACCAGTTAATTCAATTTCATAATCTGATTAAATATTTAGTAAGAATCTTCCACGTGCAATGTTAGGGCTGGAGTTAGAAATACAATAAAAGAAAGTCCTTACCTTTCAAGAATTTACATTCTTCTGGGAGAGTAGGACTAAAAATCATATTCAAAGGAATACAAAGTAATTTCAGGAGGAAGAGTAATAATTTTACAAAATAATATTTGATATCAACTTATCAGCAACACTGTGCAGAATTAAAAAGATATAGTAGGCATCTTCCTAATGCTACTTACATAATTTTGCCAAATGTTTTCCAGTAAATGAAGGGATAGAAGTAAGCAAACTAAATTACGCTCAAAAAAATCTCCTTTTTAAATATGTATGTACGTAAAAAATTGATTCCAGTCACAGTCATTGCATTCTAGCCCAACACTGAAAGCCAGTTAAAGAAGTAGAGAGCCAGTGAATCAGTTATTGCAGGCTGGGGCCATTTCTGAAAATTACAAGCCCTCTGAAAGCAGGGACTGTTTCATATTTGTCTTTGTATCATCAACATTTAGCACAATGCTTGGAATATAGTAGGCACTTAATAAATGCTTATCAACTCATTGACTAGGAACAAGGAGTCGTAAACACATACTTCCAATGAAATTGGAAATTTCTTAAAGTCAGAAAGAATATTCTTGAAATTCTATAGATTCCCTCTTTCAGTCTTCTCCCCCAAATAAATCTCTTGCTAAGAGATTTAAATTCTTCTAGATTAGGGAAGAACTGAATTTTTAATCTCTAAAATAGTTCCTTGATCATTATTACTGTGTCTGTCGCTTCCATCACATCTGACTCTTTGAGACCCCCTTTGGGGTTTTCTTGGCAAAGACACTGGAGTGGTTTGCCCATTTCCTTCTCTAGCTCATTTTACAGATGAGGAACCCAAGGCAAACAGAGTTAAGGGATTTGTCCAAGATCACATCCGTAGTTGAGGCTGGATTTGAGCTCAGGGTTTCTTGACTTCTGAATTGGCATTCTATCCACTGTACCACCTAGCTTCCATATGGTAGTTACTTAATAATTACTTGCTGAATGAAAGTGAATATGACCTATACACTGGAAAAGCAGAGATTTGTTAGTTCTTTCCTTTCCTCCGTAAAACTCTTTCTTTAAACGCAAGACAGCTTGGCCTTTATCAGTACTGTAAGGCTGACCTTCAACATCTTCTGCTCTTTACCCCTTTTCTCAGCACTGTTTCCCTCACCCCCATCAAAGCCCAACTTCTCTTATTTCTTCCTATGCATCTGAGTCACTGAGTACCTCCTCCTAGCAGGGGTCCTAAACCTGAGGCCTGTGAACTTGCTTTGCTTTGGCTTTTCGTATTTTGGCAAATATTTCAATATTAACTGCTTTTTTCCCTAATTCTATATATTTCATTTTATTCACTTAAAAACATTCTGAGAAATCCAGAGTCTCCACCAGATTGCCAAAAAGGGCACATGATAAAAAAAGGTAAAGAACCTCTAACTGACTTAAAGGCATCTATAGTTTACGTACCACAAATCTTTTAGGGTCAGTAAAAAGCTTTGTTTCAATTTCAAGAGATTATTTCAGGCATCATCCAGCAGATGGAGCAAGGGACAATGAGGCCTTCTTAATGTCCTCTCCCCATCCCCCCCAAATACCACCTTGGGTCTGTATGGATTGCAAGGCAATGTCACATATTTATATAATCTGATGCTCCCAACAATCCTATGAGGTAGGACAAACATTATCGCCCCCATTTTACAGATAAAGCAACAGGTACAGAGAGGTTAAATGACAGCAGATCTAAGGCTCAAACATAGCTCTTCTGAACCTGAATCAATATAAAGTGAGAGGCAAGACCAGATCACTTTTGAGGTCCGTTCCGATTATAAGGCTATATTCCTCTGGTCTCTTATAGGTTAAGCAAATTCTCCTTCAGTCACTAGCACCTAGTTCCTGGGACATAAAAGCTGTTCTTTCTTTTTAAAAGCAACCTCATATTGCATCCCTTTCATCTAAAAACATTTTCTCCAAGAATTATGAATTGTAAATCATCATAATCTCCTCCTTTTCTAGAATCAGGAGCAGCCAGCAGTAACAACAATAATAATTATAATGATAATAATAATATAGCTAAGTTCTATGTAGCATTTCTAAGGATTGCAAAATACTGTGCCTCCATTGATTACTTCACTGGATCCTCATAATAACCCTGTGAGGTAAATACTAAAGGATTATTTCATCCCATTCTACAAAAAAGGAAACTTGCCTATCATCTCTGAGCCTGTGTGATAAGTAGAACTCAATTCTTTGAATAGTTCTTTAAATGTAAACCTTGGACTTCAAGTTCAGAATTTTTTTCCCTTAGGACCAACAAATAAATAGGTTCTCTAATATCCTTTATGAAGAGAAAAGCTATTCCATAATGATTTGGGAATTGTTATTTGTCTAAGACACCATAGGATCCAATCTGAAACATGGAAACCTGAAATAGGGATAGCGGGAAATGACTAACAGAGACAGAAAACCTTGACCCTTGGAACAAACAGGAGAGGCCAGGTGGTATTCTGAATCCATGCCAATGTTTGTTTTACAAAAAACAAACCCTAGGCAATCTTGTCCCCTTCTCTGCAGTCAACTCTGGTGCTGTTCTGTTTATTGGTTTTAAAATACTTGGGAAGAAAATGAGTTTCAAACATCAATGAGCAGGAAGATTTGATTTCACCATTTCAGTGACATTTTAAAGACTGCATGAGTTACAGAGGAGAACTCATCTCACAATTCAGAAGCACTGTTAGAATCATGTTGGCAGTGAGTGATTTGGAAATTTTCTTCCTCACTCAGGTTTTTAAAATTAACTTTTTAAAAAATAACAACTTGGAATCATGTTTCTGAACATCTTGACAGTCTTCAAAGTCTAGCGTGTGACTTATCTTTTCTTTAAAGACTTCTTTAAAGTCCTACATGGTGTAGGATAGGAAATGTAGTGGAAAGCACACTGCATTTGAACTCAGAGACTCACTGTCAAAGGGAGGGATCAAATTTTAGGAGAAAAAAAGATGATGAAAAAACAAAAGATAACAATTTGAATAATAAGATTTATTTTTTCCTTTTCAGTGGGGAAGGGTAATTAGAAAAAGGAAATGTAAACTTTTCTAAAATAAAAAATTGAGTTAAAAAAAGAAAATGAAAGTAATAAGAACCATATAAAGTAAAATGACAAAGAATGAGAGATTGTTTCTAGAGAGAACTTTCTGGCCATGTAATTTTGAAGCAAAAAAGTAACTCAATGGAACATTAAAAAAAAAAAAAAAAAAAACAAATCATATATGGGGTTGGGGGGAGAAAAGAAAAGAAGGAAAAAATATTAACATTTTAATCTTTTTATACAGACCCCCAAATAATAGCTACTGAATTTCTCTAAGTGCAACAAGAAATGTTCTACCCATAGTCTTCTTTCTTTGTGTCTTCTTATAGTCTGAATTCCAGATCCTATTATTTACTGATTTGGGAACTTCGGACAAGTTACAACAAATTTCTGGGCTTGAGCTTCCACAGTTAAAAACAAGGAGGTTGAATTAAATAAACCCTAAAAGTTTCTTCCAGGTCTAAATCTAGGATCCTATTATTAGATGATATATCCTTTCTAGCTCTCTTAACTTTATGATAAACTCATAGATATTCTATCTCCTCAGAACTCTAGAATTTATTATTTATGCATTTTATTTTTAGTTATTTTTCCCTCTGTCTAAGTTCTTGAGCACAGGACAGTATTTTAGACTTCTTGTTTTTCCTTGACCTCCCTATTACCACCAGAACAGACATGTCAAATCCACAGCTTTTGGCTTTAAAAACTCCCAACTTAACTGAAGCAGGAACCTCATATTAAAATGTAATTGGGAAATGTTGAACAAAAATAAAGAAAAATACAATTCAACACAGATAATCTTAATTTGTGGTTTTCTAAATTAGCGTGCAGCCTTTGGGGATCTGTTTCTATTTGAGTTTTACACCACTGCCTTAGAGCAGCTGCATAGGTTCTGGAACATAGCAATAACTGGTGCTCAAACACCTGAATATCCCTCTCCTTCCCTTGAATTTCTTTCAGTATGACTCACAAAAGAATATTGATGTGTCAGACAGGAGGGTTACAAGGAACAAACTAAGTTCCTAGAGGCCATATAGAATCATGATGAGAAAACTCTTGTTTCTATATGTTTTATTTTAAAGGATGTAACAATACTAAATATGGCAGTTCTTGGATTATTGGATCATATGCAATCAACACAATTATAATCATTCCTAGTAGTCATCTAGCCTAGTTGTCAGGAAAGTTCACTTCAAGTGAAATTCAATCTAATGAATGATACAGAAAAAGTTCCCAAGTGAAGACATTCCAATGGGTCAGTGAAGCTAAGATCCATGGAGGAAAGGCAAGCATGAAGTCCCAACAAACAACAGTTTCAAAAAAATAAAATGTTATGACTCGAAGTTCACTAAAATAAGTGTCTATTTCAAGGAAAACTTAAGAAGTCTAAGGAAAATACTAAATGTGATTCTTCAATAACCTCTTCTAAGAAATGGGACTTACAGATATGGAATGAGGCATATGTCATCAGATGAGATCAGTATGTGTTTTTGTAAGCATTTGTTTTGCTCCCTCCTCCCCCCTCTCCCGACTTTGTAACAAGGTAGAGTTGTGCTGGGGGAAGGAGAATGGCACTATTGGGGGGGAAAATGATCAGCAAAACAATTAAAATTTAGCCCTTGAAGGAGAGCTGACATGAGAGAGACAAAGGGGTTAATTTATTCATAAGTTATCAATCAATGAGTAAAGTCCAAGTTATAATTAATGGCAACTTTAGCTCAGATTGTATGGCCAATAATAGCTGTTAGATTTCTTCACCTCCTTTCCAGAGTTTTGATACAGGTGCTGAAAATTGAAAGTTTAAAAAAGATTAAATGACTTGTCCAAAGTCACACAGTCCCATAGGTATTGGAGCAGGATTTGAACCTCTGTGTTCTCTCCAACTAGCTCTTTATTCACTTCCTTTATCCATACAATATCTCTCTAGGCAGTTGCCTCCACTGTGGCATGCTATGTAATCATAGGGTTACATTTACATGGCACTTTATGGTTTATAGAGCAGTATATACAACATCCTCTCATTTGGTAGGAACTTGGAAGTGCCAAGGAACTTTCAACTTCTACATCACAGATCCAAAGCAAGTATGACCACTACATCAGCATCATTAAGGACCAGTAATTATTAGCATTTCAATTATGTGTGGCTGACAGCTCTCTATGGCCAGATCATGAGCAAAACTTCCCTGGCTTTTTCATCAAAAGACTGAACATTAGCCAAACCTCTCTGGCCAATATTGACACAACCCAGGGTTTAGACAGCATACAACCCATACAAAATGAAAAACAAACACTTGCCAACTCAATTCTTAACATACGAGTGCCTGTTTTCTCCAATTCCCACTGTCCAAGGAAAGGACATTACTGATTTCTAAGATTTCCAAGCTTCATCTCAAAAATTAACTATGAAATGTTTCCATTTTCATTCATCACCTCAGTATTTTGAGGCTCCAAAAAGCATAGATAGGCCAATTCCTATCAAATGCAAATGAGTCACTGTGGAAAAAAAAAAAAAGGGATAAGAACCTGTGAAAGTTCACACTTTCCCAGAAAAACAACAACAATCATGGGCATCTCTTAGGACTTATCTTTCCAAAATAAAAACTGATACACAAAAGTCATAGGAACCTAGAAGAGATTTGATACAGGTATTCCAAAAGCAGATAACAAAGGATTTCTAAAAACTGTAGCAAAAGCTCATGCTTTCCCCTAGATTCATAATGGTATTTTCCATATTTAGACAGTTCCTAGGTCTCTAGACAGATGGGGGCTTTCCTCCCCAATCTTTCCAACGCTAGTTAGTGAAATGTTTCAATGAATAGCTCAGCAGGTAAACCTTGGTGACAGACTGGCTTATACACATACAAAGCCAAGATTAAGTTAGCCTCTTGAGGAGGCTCATTAAAAAAGCAATCTACCCAGTGCTTGAAACAAAAATTAAACTGAGAGGGACCAGAGGGGGGGGGGAAAAGTAATACGGAAGCCACAATATAGTCCCAGTGAGATAGAGAATACACATAGTTTTACAAATCAGACAGATGCCTGCCAGTACTTAAATTGAGTTTTATAAAGAAACATCATGCTTTGTCATCTTATGGCCACCCCTGTGACCCATGGCCCTGAGAAACACTACTGAGTTCTTTCACAGACTGCTCAACTGGGCAGGAAAGATGGCAGGAAGGAATTGGGATTGTTCAGTTTCATCTTTGCTTAGGTAGAATTCATTTCCAATTGCTTGTTCTTGAAACACTTTTCATCTAAGAACATGTTTGGTTACATGGGTTGGGGGAGTATAGGGGAATAAAGAGAGAAGATCTGGCATTCTTTATGACTGACCTGGATGTTGTCTTTTCCACCCCCAACTCCTCCCAGCCTCCCCATCCCTCCCTCCCATCCCTTTATCTTTTCTTCCACTTCTTGACTGTTCTTTCCGAGTTGTTTGCAGAGGAACTCAGCAAGGAAGGTAGAGCTACTCCTAGTGGAGGAAAGGAAAAATAAAGGCAGGGGACCATCATACAGTCTACACAAAATGAAATTTAGTCTCAAGAGGTTGAGTTGCAGAAGCTCCCTCACAGAAAGAAAGGAATTTTCCTGATGTGAAACTAAGATATTTCTGATTCACCAACAATATTACTTCAAAGGACTGTGAAGTCTCTGAGAAGTAGCAGCAGATAGCAATACCCATTTATAGATAAGTCAGGATTTAGAAAGCCACAAGAAAAGGAAACAGCTGAAGCTCTTGTCCAATCAGCCGACTTTGTTTACTAAGTTAGCACATCTACTCTGTTCCTTTTTCTGCTTTGTTCAATGATGATCAGTCACTGGAACACAGAATGCTGTGATCTTCCCATGGTTCTAAGATTTCCCCCATTGTTCAATCCAACATGGAGCACCAGAACAATAAAAGGGGGTGTAACTACACTGGGAGTTTATGTACCATGCCTAGTCTGTACAATGAGAAGACCCCATTTCCTTGGAAAGCCTGAGGATTCTGTCTTGTGGTTTTTTTTGCAGGTGGACCTGCTAAATACCTTTCAAGTTTCAAAAGGCAAGATGGGTAAAAGGAAGATGCTAATTAAGGTTGGTGTCTGCCTTTTAGAGAAATTCCTGTTAGTAAAATAGAAACAATCCCTGGATTCATTCATACCAACTCAAATCCAAATACAGAATTTATAATAATCCTGTAGTGGGTTATTGGTGACAGTAAATAGGATGAAATGAAATAATGAATTATCCCTGAATTGTCAGTAAAAAAAAAAGACAATGTTGAAAATTATCCTTTTGGAAAACGATAAAGGAAAGTATACTTTTAAAAAAGTCTTGGGCTCAGGTATTCTCGTTTCATTAATATCTGTGGAAATTACTCTGGAGTAGCATGGGAGGACCTCATACCTTCTTTACTCAGTCAACGGATAAGTCACCTATGATAATAAACCCAAGGAAGAAACTCCCCACCTAGAGCCAGCAGATGCCCTCAAAACTAACTTGTCACACAAGTTGGCCAATGTCAGTAACAACAATAAAGGAGAAATTGCAGCAGCCCCAGCATTTCTGAAAACTCAGTCCTTAGGCAAACAGCTCTGGGCTAGGTAAACAAAAGGCAGGCGGAGAAAAACTAACACTTGGACCTGTTCCCGAACTTGAAGCACCAAAGAAGGCAGCAGGCAATGGGCCACTCCAGTAAGCTAACCCGACAAAAACATAGACAATGGAAGGGGGTGAAAAATCCCAAATATTTTATTTATTTATTTATTTATTTATTTTTAAGATTAGGAAACTGGCACCACTCAGGCTCTGTGGGTCTAAAGTCTTTAGTGTTAGTTACTTAATAGCTCAGGATTCCCTCACTCAAATTGACCTCCAACAGAAAATATCACTTTTTTTAAAATAAAAAAAAAAAAAAGATGCTTAATAGAAATCAAAGTCCAGGGCTGAAAAGGAGGTAAACAAACAAGCTGCCACACAGAGTTAATTTAATAAGCACCTTTTCAGGATTCCCTGGCTATTACACTCCTGCCTCCTCTACCAATGTACACTATATATCTAGCTCATGCTCTCTACCTGATATTGACTATGGATTAATACGAAAGAAAGGTTGGGCCCATTTTTGTCTGATAAACATTCCTGATTTTTTTTTTTTTTTTAAGAAAAATCAGTGCCCAGATAAATCCACTTACCTAGGTGTTTCTGTATGTACAGGGAGAGGAAAAAGTCTCATGAAAGATAGTTGTATTTGCTTTTTTTGGGTTTTGAACTTTAAAATGATTCTGCATAAAGGTCCTGAGGATAACTAAACTAAAAACAGAACAGGTAGATTTCTCCCAGCCCCCAACTCATGGTGACACACAGTAAACTGACACACAAGGCTTTGTTCTTTCTACCCAAGGCAGAGAGAACTGTCTTTGGGAATACCTTAACCTCCATCAGCCCCCTGGGATCAGGGTGCAGGAACCCCACGGCTGAGACCTAGCTGAAAGAGAAAGGGTGATAGAAACCCATGAAAAGCTTACTAGCTCCATGAGGCATAAAATCAGATTGTCGGCAAGCATTAGAAAGGTCAGTGGGGAGAAAAGATCCAGTCTAGGACTGCCATACACTACACTAAGCAGACACGGTCATATTCTTCACATTACAGAGTTCAGGTTTGTGAAGAATGGTCCATTCCAATTTTTATGGGCTGGTAAATGAACAGTTTAACTAGTAAGTTAAAGCAGGCAGAGAACACAAACACTCTCCTCCTCCTAACCCCTCCCCCCCCCTCCCCACACACACACTCAGTATGTGGTATCACTACAAGACTAAGTGGAGAGGACAGCTTGCCAGTTCAGAGAACTTGGACAGAATCAATGAATTGAGGAGATGAAGGAAGAGGAAGAGGATTTCTAGATAATTTAAAACCTGTGCTGCCCTTCTGGAGGGTGGAATGTATGGAGAGGTAATGAGTGCTAATGCTGAGCAGCGACCATGGCCATCGAGGAACCATAAGAATGCCCTAAAATGAACCATATTAAAGCTAGGGAGAGAACTCCGGGAAGGTGTGAAAAATCTAACCACCTTTCAGATTATCTGCCCCGTTGGGCACTCTCTATCAAAGCAAGACGTCTCAACCCGAAATCCAGCTGCCACTCAATTGGTATTACTGGGGAAGTAGAAAGAAATCACAAAGAAGCCCCGAGATGAGAGAATAGACTGGGGGAGCCAGAGGACAGGGAATGAAAGGGAAAACTGTCCGATAAGCAAACTGAAGGAAAGGTAAGAGCCAGTTCTGAGGGGGATGTAAGCAGCAGATCAAGGAAAGGAAAAAAATTAAGGAAGGAATCCAGTGGAGAAGGGGAGAATAGGCATGGGGACTAGAAAACGCCGGGGGTGGGTGGGTAGGGGGTGGTATAAGGAATATACAAGAAAGAAGAGGAGCAAATGAGTTGATGGCGGGCGCCAAAAAGAAGGACAGGGTCAGGGAAAGGATACAGGTAGGAAAAGAGGGATGTAAGGGAAAGAATGTAAAAAGATGGGAGAAGTAGTATCCATGAGAGAATGGGTATGCAGCCAGAAAACGTGGAATGAGAGGCACTAAAGCACTAGAGAAGGCACCCCTTCCCGCCCCCACCGTTTCTGGGTGTTCCCGCTGTCCAACCCTGGGGCTCAAATTGTGGAAGGGGTTTCCTCCTCTTACCTTGGCGTCTTGAGGGCCGCGTTCTCCCGCTTGTCCAGCACTCCGGGAACGCAATTGGTAAGCTCGGTCCAGTCGGCATGCAGCCCGCAGCTCCAGCCGGTGGAGAATCGGGAGAAGAGCCAGGTCTCCCTGCGGTTGGGCCGGTAGCAGGTGCACTTCTTCTGGCCCGGCCGGCAGTCGCAGGGCACCTCGAGGCGCACGTTCTGCACCAGGTGGCGGCCGAAGGTGGTGCCGCCCGTCTTCTGGATGTGCAGAAACACGATCACGTCGTCGCCCTTCATGTCGAAGGTGAGCGCTCGCTCCAGCTCGCGCACGGGGAAGTAATACTTCTTCACGTAGTGCGGGTCAGGCGTAGGGAAGAGGTCCAGGTCATCGGCCAGGGCGCGGCCGCTGGGTGCCCCTAGACTCAGTCCCGGCCCCACATACTGGTACAAGATCAGCATGAAGCACACCGAGCCGGCCACGATCAGCAAGAACTTGCTGGTCCTCTCAACCATGGTCCTCCCGGCTCGCTTCATATGTCACCATCTCCCAGGGATTTTTTTTTTCCTTCGGGGATTGGGGAATGGAGCGGGGAGGACGGAAAATAGGGAAGACCCCGCAACCTTTGCTTTGGGATCTTTTCCTCCTTTGGGATGCTTTTCGAGGAAAATCCAAAAATTGGATTGTTTTTCTTTTCCTTTTGGGGGGAGGAGTGGGGTGTCAGTTTCCCCCTTTTCGTCCCGATGTCCACAGCTCAGTCGCTGAAACAACTCCAAGAGAGAGCCTCTTTGCGCGGGAGGGACACCGCAAAACTGGGGCGGGGAGGTGTCAATCAATCAATGCAGCCTGCGCCTGGTGCTTCCAAAGTCGCTGGAACTGCGTCCTCTTCCTCCTCCGCCTCCCGAATCAGCAGCGGCGGCGGCGGCAGCAGCGACCCGGGCGAACGGGGAAAGTGACTGGGGGAGGGGAGCGCCAAGGAAAGGGGTCGAGTGAAGTGCTCCAAACGAAAACAACCCCCTCCCGCCCCCGGACGCAGCACACCCGCGCCCCCCCACACCCCAGCAGCTGTCGCCGCCACCACCCGGCCCGCGGCTCCTCCTGACGCCGCCGCGGCTGCCGCCGAGCTCCCGGCTTGGGCTCGCGGCCGCCGGCCCGGGTGTCCTCTGCGGGGAGCTCGCCCTGCCGAGGCTCCAGCCCCGGCTACTCGGAGTCTTGGCTTCCTACAACCTCCGCACGGTGACCGGAGCCCGGCATGCACAGCGCCATCGCCTCCCGCCGCCGCTCCAGCTGCCGCAGCGGCAGCCCAAGCCGCCGCCGCCGCCGCCGCCGCCAGCCGGGCTCCGAGCTCAGCACTGCAAGCGGCGGCGGCCCCGGCGCAGGCAAGGCAGACGCAGACACACGCACACCCTCCCCGGCTCGCGCGCTCGCGCTTGCGCTCGCTCGCTCGCTCTCACTCCCTCGCTCTGCTCCTCTCCCTCCCTCTCTTACTCTCTCGGTCTCCCTGCAAAGCCTGCAGTCCTCCTCCTCCTCCGCCGCCGCCGCCTCCTCCTTCTCGTCCTCCGCCTCCTCTTTCTTTGGCTCCGCCTCCCTCTAACTTTTCGGTTGCTGCCTTCCGCCCGTGCCGTTTTTCCTCCTCTTCATCTCGCCTAGCTTTCCCTTTGCTTCCTCGCCTTCAATTCCTTTCCGAATTCTAATTCGAAATAAACTTTTGGGATCCTTTAAAAAAGATGAATTCATGTATAATAGTGTGTTTCTTCTTCTATCTACGGGACACACGCCTGAAATCTCTTTAACTCCAAACTGGAGTCGTTCTTAATGAATGATGTCTGAAGAGAAACCTGGAATTACCAAGCGAGACAAGCCTGGCGTAGCGCTGGACTGAGACCTGGGTTCTAGTCTCTTCCCTGCCAGTTACTAGCTTTCATGACCTTGGATGAGTTATTTTACATCCTATCAGCCTTGGTTTTCTCGTCTATAAAATGAGACAGTTGGGCTAAAAAATCTGTAAGATCTTTCCAATTTTATGATGCAATGGTCTTAAATGGAAGAAGGATGGCAAATTTGCAAATGTCACTTTGGGCAGAGACAGTGGGGGGGGGGGGGATGGGGGGAGAAGAGGGAAGAGGGGAGGGGGGGGAAGAAGCGGGGCGGGAAGGGAGGAGAGAGAGATAGGGGAAATGTGATTAGTATAATGAGAGCCCCAACCACCTTTAAAAAATATCTCAGGAAAAATGTTTCATCTATTCAAGTAGGTTTCACTCATTAGTACTGCGGTTTCCATGGCGGGTCTACGCTTCTTTTGATAAACGGGCAATCCCAAATACCCTACACTTGCCCATTGGGATTCTCAGATAATTAATTCCCTGGCCCGGGTAACAGACAGCTCACCTTCACTGGGACTTGCGGGTTGAGCCTCAAAAGTCTCAGGGTAGTGAACTTCAGAATGGGAGTCTCAGGGGAGTTTCAGCTTCAGTCTTTGTAAACACTCAAAAGCAGGACAGATATTTTTCCTTTCAATAAAGTCAAAGCGTAGTAGTGGGCAGCAAATTGCTTCAAAATAGAATAATAACGCTAATTCTTAGGGCTTATACAGTATGAGAGATTCCCACCTCTTAATCACCCTTCAGTGTTTACCTAATTAATTCTCTGGATATGATAGTCTTTTGAAGAGCTTCAGTTAAGGATGATTTCCTCTCTGAGTCTTGCAGCCCTTAAAACACAATTCACCTCTATACCTATTAAAGGATGCTATTTTTTATCCCACCTTCAGAAGAGCATAAGACTTGGGTCCAATTTCCTCAGAAATAAAGTCCACTTATATTGACTCATTCCCACTGTCCCCCATTTCCTGGATATTAACTATAGTGGCCAAGGTTGGCCTATATCTATATCTATATATAGATATACTTACATATCTATATATATAGCCACTATATAATATATCTATGACTTTTAGGAGAGTAGGGGAAAAAATACACACACACACACACACACACACACACACACTTAAAAGCAGACAGCTGGCAATGTTCAGTCCTTTTCAGTCATTTACTAGCTGTGCAACCTTGGACAAGTCATTTGACCTCAATGAGCCTCAGATTCTTTAATTGTAAAATAAGGACAATAATAACTGCCTTGCTTAGCTTACAGAATTATTCCAAGTGTCAAATTAGAAAATGTAAGTGAAAGAGCTTAGTAAACTTGAGAAGTGCCCAATAAATACTATATGATAGTATTGGGCAAGTATCAGGGATTAAAATGACATTTTAGAGGAAAGGAGCAGAAATTCAAAAAGGCAATGATGCACAAGCTCCTAAAAATGCTTAATCACTATAAGATCTCCTGCACTCTACATAATACTTAATGTTCAGATCAGATCTATGTGAATCTACTCTGATATTTCCTCCAGCCTGCAAAAAATCTATGCCAGCCCATACTGTACAACTCTGGTTCATGTCCATAAATTCGCCACAGGGGGTCCACCCAATCCACTGTGTTGGGGCATTTCCTGGCTTTCTTCTCATAAAGAACAAATAGTAGGAGAAACTCCAACTGTTCAACTTATCCCTCACTTCTGACACATGACCATCTTATTTCCTAGCACCAGAAAGCCTTTGCATATCATAGGTGCTCAGAGAATGTTTGGTGGATGAATGATAGTTATTGTTGTCATTTTTTTCAATCATGTTCAGCTCTTTAAAACCCTATTTTAGGTTTTGGCAAAGATTCTGGAATGGTTTATCATTTCCTTTTCCAGCTCATTTTACAGTGAAGAACTGAGGCGAACGGAGTTAAGTGACATACCCAGGGTCACAATTTACTCAATGTTTGAGGCTAGATTTTAACTCATAAAGATGAGTCTTCTCAAATTCTGGGGACAGAGCTCTATCCATTGCACTACTCAACTACCTTTGAATGACTGTAACTTGCAGGGGGGAAAGTTAGCATACAATGTACACCTAGTTATATTTTTCTTCCCCATCCAAGGGTATGTTCCTATTCAAAATCCAAAGTAAACACATTTTCTCAAACTTTCTTACTATTATATGATTGCTTTATATTTGTCAGTTTTTATTCCTTCTCAACAACTTGGAAAGTTGAAGCTGAATTATTCCTTTTTTTCCCCCCTAAAACTTCTGCTCCTTTCCAGGGCAATATCCTAAATCTCTTCCAGCACTCTATTCCCATTCTATGTCCACAATTTTTCTTATACTATTCATCCTACTATTTATTCTATTCTAATATTGCAGATCTGGAGCAGAAGGAACCTCAGAGGCCATCTAATCTAACCCTCTCATTTTAGAAATGAGGAAATTGAGACTTTGGCAGGGATTTATAGCGTCACAAAGATAATAAGGCAGGATTTGAATGCAGACTCCCAATTCTAGAACTAATGTTCTTTTCCTTGTAAAACAGGTCTTTTCCCTCTATATTTATGCAAAATGTTCTTCATTTATTCTTCATGCTCCACTTCAAATATCACCATTTTCTGAGCTCTCAAAATAAGTTGTTTTTGTTTTTGTTTTGTGAATGTGAAGTCCTCTCTGATTATTCCAGTCCAAGTGACCTAGCCTTCTTTTGAAATTTGCTGAAATTTGAAATTAGCTAAAACACTCAAATGAATAGATCAAATTGGTTCATTTGATACTCATATCCTGCCTCATCTTATTAATTATATTTTTAAGCCCATGGCTTGTTTTTCCAATTAAATTCTATGCTTCTTGAGGTCAAGGGTTGACTTATACTTTTGAGTGTTCTCCCATGAGGCATATAGTAGACACTCAGCTAATAGCTGTTGACTGATTTATATTAATTTAACAAGCACTTGTTAAATATTAGCCCTGGATTTAAAAAAAAAACACTAAATAGTTCTTGTCCTTGATGAACACATATTCTATTTGGAGACATACCATATATACAAGACTTAGAAATTCTCAGCTTTAAGTTGCCAGTGAGGATCTAGTACATCTATCTGAGCACACCATCTTTAATGAGTAAAGAGGACAGATCTCCAAAGATCTAACAGTATTTTTCCATTTCTAACAACTGTAATACTTTACTAGAAAAAATAAATATGAGTGAACAAGAAACACTCCCTAAAGAAAACCCAATGAACAATAAAAAACCGAGCATGTTATTTTTAAAAATAACTGAAAGAAGTATAATAGTTATTAAAGTTTTCTTGAAATTAGGACTCTCTTCCAGGAATATTATATATTGGACTCAGCTCTTTGCAATATTTACTGAAGTTTTTAGGAGGATAAGGTTGGAATCATAATAAGACTCATGTGGGGATAGAATACATTTCCCCAATTTTCAGCTTTAACAGTCTGAAAAATAATTGGCCACAGGTGTAGAGTGATTGAATTATTCCAGATTGTCAGGCACACTAATGAGTTTCTCAAGTCTTCCCAAACAAGTGGCAACTGCCATTTGCCCAAGAAGACTAGTGATTTATGTTGGGTTAGGGGATGAGAATGCCGATTTCATTCATTCTACTATCATGTGTACCTCTGGGGACAAGTTTAATCTTTAGAGGGGTTGGGTACTTTGGGGGTACTTACTTTCAAGGTTACTTAATTAATGCTGAGCTTCAGGACTGGCTTTTTATGGAAGAGAGTACTGTAAGTGATCAATTATGTGGTATGACTATAGGGGTTCTCAAAGATCCCTCCTACTCCTGCTACTGGCTTGATATAACATTACCTTATCCTCCTACTCAACTAAAGATACAGCTAGATAATAAAGCAGGGAATTCACTGTGTCTGGATCCAGGGAGACAGGAGTTCAAATCCAACTTTAGATACTTAATAACTGTAACCCTGTATAATAATTTAACTTCAGTTGCCAGATTTTCTCAGTAGTATATAAAAATGATTTAATACAATCTTAGCACATAGTAAGTATTTTTAAAAGTAGGTCCTTGTTTTCTTCCTTTCTAGAAAATCCTACCTTTAGTTTTTAGAAAGTTCCTTCCTATGTTGAGCTAGAATATGATTCTTTGTTCCTTGAACTTATTGTTAACCTATTCCTCCATCTTAATCCCTCCAAGACCAAGCAGAATAAATCTACTTCTTTTTTCATATGATAATCAAACAATCAGTAATCATGTATTAGGACCTACTATGTTCTAGCCCCTAGATTAGGCCCTGGAGTTATTAAGATAAATAATGGTTCTTACCTTTAATGACTTTATTCTAAGATACCTTCAAATATCTGAAGGCTTCTACCATGTCTTCTCAAACCCTTCCCTTCAAATCCAGAGAGGCTAAAAAAAAAAAAAAAAAAAGAGAAGAGTTTTGTTTGTTTGTTTGTTTGTTTTTTTATAAGGAGAAGAGTTTCATACAAATTTCAAGGATAAAAAAAAAAATCACTTATACTTGGGGGAGGGGACAAGGGTGGTCAGGGAAGGCTTCACTGAGCAACTAAATCCTAAAGGTTTTTAAAGATGCATAGAATTTATTTTTTTAAAAATAACTTTTATAAATTTAACAATTCCAACAAATATGAACAAACTAGAAGGAATAAAATCTTAACTATTTATCTTGTGTTTTTTCAAATAACCATTTGCAAAATAACATAACTTATTTGCTCTATGCTGCCTTATCTCTTTTCTTTATACTTACGGTTATTTGTTGCTGTTACGTTTTATGTAGTAATCAATGTATGTGTTCTACTTTTTTCTTTACTCTACTTTGCTTTATGTGTCTTTCAATATTTCTTTGTAGTCTTCATATTTGTAAATTTTATAGTGCAACAATCTATTATTACATCATTATGATATGATTTATCTGGCTATTTTTTTCATATTATAAAGCAACCATGATTTTAAAAATATCTTTCTTTTCTTTTTAAATTGTATTCCTAATGTAGAATTATAGTATACCTAGTTTAAAAGTGTCTTTAGTTTTAAAACTTTTATTCTATGTTATGATTGCTCTCCAAAAAGACTTCCACCAACAGTATAATCTATTTTCATGTGTGTGCATGCAGCTCTGCCAATCTTAAATTTTATAGTTTTGAACTATTTTTTTTAACAATTTGATGAATATAAAGTGATCCCCTGAAGTCTGATTATTAGATTTATAACACTTTTTCAAGTGATTATTAACAATTTGTGCTTCTGAAAATTCTCTCTCCATATATTTCTTAAATCTTTATTGGAAAATGAGTTTCATTTCTGCTTTGTGTCAGATATATTTATCATGAGTGACACTTTCAGGGTGCAATAGTGCTCAAGAACACTCTTATTTTCCTGCATCTTGGATATTAAATCAAGAAAGACAAATATTAGGTGTATGTGGCTAAAAAAAATAGATAACATTTATAGACAGCTTCAAGATTTGCTAAGTACTTTACATATATTATCTCATGTTACTCTACTGTGGGAAATGGGGGCTATTCTAGTTCCTATCTTACAGATGTGAAAACTGAGGTAGAAAGAGGGTAAATGACTTGCATAAGCTCTTAAATGTCTGAGACATAATTTGAACACAAGACTTCATGACTTCAAGTTCAGCACTCTATCTAATTACTACCTCATTTCAGAATACAGGTATGGAGTACTTTTTTTTTTTTTTTTGAATCAGGTATCAATCAATTGACAAATTATTAAGTACCTACCATGTTCGAGGTGCTTAAGATTCAAATTTTACCTTGGACACTTTTTAGCTTTGTGATATTGGGCAGTCACTAAATCTCTCATTCTTATATTACAAGTTTGTTGTAAGAATTGAGTGGAACAATGTATATAAAACATTCAGTAAACCTTATAACTAAAGTGAGTCATAGATTGTAGCATGTTCCTGCTGACAACTTGCACAGAATGAATAAGGCAGTGTTAGGAATACAGAGGATTAGAAAAGAAGGTAGGGTGGTCACATAGTAATAATTGAGAAAAAGGAGGTACACAACCGGATTTCTACATTTGTATTGTGTTTGGTTTTTTTTTTTTTTTTTTTTTTTGGCCTAATTCTATAATTTCATTTGTGTAAGGAATTCCCAATATAGATACTCTCTCCAAATATGAATATCAACAACTCATTGACAATTTTTAGTTTTAGAGAATTGGGGATCATGAGAGGTTAAATCATGTATCCTGAGTCACTTAGACCCTGTCTTCCTGGCTTTAAGGACAACCTACTATCTACTAGGCCATGACAAATTCAGAACCATTGGTACAACTGCAAAATTAAAAGACTGAAGAAAGCCTCTAATATATTGAATATATCTCCTATGGAGGATTTGTAGAAATATGTGGACAAGATATACTACATGGTAAGACATCAGGGTTGTCATTTGTATCTAAATATTTAAGTATATTTACTACAAAGATTTCTCCCATCTGTTTTTCATCTTTATTCGAGACATATTTATTTTCTTGTTTAAAATATTTGTATTTCATATTATTGATTCTATCTATTTTCTCTCTAACAACTTTATAACATATATACACAAGTAAGTATAGTATAAGGGCAGCTGAACAGAGAGTACACTATTAGCTAGTTCTACCAAGGAGGTAGAAAAGAAGAATTCTGAGAGTAAGAAAGGAAAAAAACACGAATTAAGCACCTATTGTGTGCCAGATACTGTATATAAGTGTTTTATAAATAGTGCCTCACTTGATTTTTACAACAATCATATGAGGTTAGTGCTTTATTATCCCCATTTGGAGTTGAGAAAATGGAGGCAGAGGAAGGTTAAATGGCTTACCCAGCATCATACAACTAGTAAGTGTCTGAGGCTAGATTTAAATTTAGGTCTTCCTAACTCCAGGTTCAGCATTTTACACTACTTAGCTGCCTGAAACAAATAGGAAGAGTCTGTTCTAGTTATGGGGGGTGCATACATTGTCTAAATGGGCAGAAGTGGGAAATAGAATTAGTTTTTGAAATGGCTAATGATTGATTTTGGCTGTAATTTAGAGGAGCTAGAAGAATAAATAGGAACCAAATTGTGTGGGGCCTCACATGTCAGTCTAAGCAAATATTAATTAATTCTTTAGGTAATAAGTTAGTCATTGAGAATTTTTAAGAAGGGAATGACTTTGTCAAGTCGGGTAAATGGTGATGCATAAATGAAATGAATGAAAAAGCATTTAAGTACTTGCTATATGTCAAGCACTGTATAAAGCACTAGAGATATAACATTTTAAAAATGGATTCCTCCAAAAGAAGGTTTCATTCTAATAGGGGAAGACAACACATATAGAGAAGTGATGATTAAGACGAGTGTTTTGTTCTTGAGAGGTAGAAAATTCCAAAGACTGGGGTACATTTTCTGTAACAGGCAGACAGTGAGATGGTCTGGATTTGTGGCTGCATGAGATATGATGTCAAAACATGGTCTGGTGTTTGGGGTAACTCCTTAAATATAGTGAGCTGAGGAATGAAGAGAGTAGTTTTCACATACTTAGTCATTTCTAGGGGGGCAACTCCAAGGATGAGTGGATTAATTTTCTTGGGCCTAGATTATGAAAGACTGAAATTGTGGCCATATAAAAAGATAGAAAAGTACTTTGAAATAAGGAAATATTTTCTCTTCTATTTGCTAATATTTTGTTGAGTATTTTTGGCATTGATATCCATTTATGAAATAACTTTCTAATTTTCTTTTTCAGACTTATCAGGTAAGTACGGGAATCCAAAGTAAATTTATTCCATAAAAAAAGAATTGATTAACTTTGACTTTTCTCTATATGTAATACAAACTCTGGGATTGCTTGTTCTTTGAAGGTTTAAAAGAATCAATTTGTGAGTCACCTGGAGTTGGAATAGGGACTCCTTTGTTCACTCATACAGTGAAAGGTGATGCTTTCAGGGCCTTGGGACCTTCTATTCTTCAAGGTCATATATCCTGAGAAATAGCCCTTGCTTCTTGGCATCTGCAATTATTCTTTTTGTTCTCAACAAAGGGAGTAGAACCTCCTCACCATTAGAGCTTTGAAACACCTGGAAGTCACCTTAGATCCTGGGCTTTCAGAGTCAGGAGAGTGCTTTGGAACTTTGGTGTTTCAGGCCAGATTTTTAAAAAAAATTTTCATTTAATATTTTATTTTTTCTCAGTTATATGAAAAACAGTTTTTGAATTTTGTTTTTAAAACTTTGGGTTCCCAATCCTTTCACTTTGCTATTAAGTTATTAAATTAAATTATTTCCACATTTCTAAAATCAACACGTTTCTTTTATATACATACCTTTTTATTTGATTTGTCATATTCTCATAGTGGGATGTTGACATTGACTATTATTCTTTTTAAATTATTTCTCTTTCATGACTGAGCTTTTTATTTATAGATTTAAATACTATGTTGTTTTGTTCATTTGTATTCATTAATGATGTGCTGTATTTTGCAGTCATGTCTTTAACAATGATAGCTACTGTTTGTCATCCAATGCTTTCTAGCTTAAATTTGACTTCTGTTGAACACCACTGTAATGCTAGATTTTAAAAAAACTAGTTGTAACATAATAAATTTCAGTCATATCTTTTATTTAAATCTGAGTTTAACTCTACACTAAATGAAAACAATTTATTGCTGTTTTCTGTTTTGTAATCTATTACATTACCATTCCTCTTTTGGGAGGGAGTTTAATTCATTTACAATTAGTGTTTAAACTGTTGCATTTGGTTTTTTAAAACCATTCTGTCAAATCTTTTGTCAAAAATAATAATAGAAAAATATAAACTTTTTTATTTTATGGTTTTTGTTTTTAAAGCACATAATGAAAAATGCTAAATTAAACTTCTATATTTTCTTCTATTTGTGCATTTAAAACTAAATCTAAATATCTTCTTACTTGTGCCTTTTGTCAATGATGGGGTGTTGACTTTGGTATCATAATTCTCTTTTTTTTCCTATCCTTTTTAACCAATCTTTTCTTCATTTATCTCTGATGCTCTTTTAATTAAGTACTCCCCTTCCCTTTAATTTTTTTTTTG
The DNA here is from genome assembly GCF_016432865.1 of Antechinus flavipes. Taxonomy (NCBI): domain Eukaryota; kingdom Metazoa; phylum Chordata; class Mammalia; order Dasyuromorphia; family Dasyuridae; genus Antechinus; species Antechinus flavipes. The sequence goes on along the minus strand of NC_067400.1, from coordinate 338,607,591 downwards.
TCTCTTTTCATCTGATTACTATTTTTTAAGCCCAATTATATCATAAACAAATCTAACAACACAGTATTGAAGTTATATATATATTTTCCTTTTATGGAGATAAACAACTCTTATATTTCATCAACTTTAAAGTACTATGAAAATGTTAATTATTGTTATTTGTTATTATTCCTCCAGAGATTTTTTTTAGCTACATCTGATTTTTTTTAAATTCCATGAGTATGTTGGGAAGTATTATTAAAAATAAATTTATCCCCAAAAGATCTTATATCAAAGTAATAACTAGTTAATCAAAATCGAAAAGTATTAGTTATTCTAAATTGTTAACTCTTCTCAGGGGGAAGGGAGCAGCAAAACTATATATCTATATCGAGGCACAGTATAAATTTAGGGAGATACAAGGAGGGAAGCAGCTAGGTGGCTCAGTGAATAGAATGCTGGGCATGGAATCAGAAAGATCTAGCTTTTCTTACTAGCTGTGTGATCCTAGGCTTAATCTCTGTTTGCCTTAATCCATTGGAGGAGATGGCAAACCAATTTAGTATCTTTTCCAAAAAAAACCTCCATGGATCGCATTAGCACACTATTATTGTATAATATCATAGTGTCACAAAGAGTTGTACACAGCTGAATATATGTAGATATCAATACTATGCCTATAAATATGTGTGTGTAAAGTTATATGCATGACCACAGTGCATATGTAGATGTATTCACACACACATATATACAAATATATTCACATTTAGACCTATATTTATATACATATAGATATACATCTATATACAAATATATGACCATGTGCTTGCATCTGTGTTCACATGTGTGTGCATACATGACTCCAAAGCCACACAATGCATATATACACACATATCAACTCTATAAATTCACAATACACACATGTGTACACATGCACAAGGCATACATGCATGAGCAACACATGCACACACTCAATGTGTGCAAATACAAAGCATATGCAATATTATATATGCATCCATACATCTATATACACATACTTATTCCTTTGTTAACTTTTGTAACTTTGTGGCAATGTATCCAGATCAGCTGAACTTTGAGATTTTCTTGATTGAGGTTTTATGAATTGTTTTTATTTGGAGAGTGTTGTTGCTTGCTCATATAATTTCTCAATTATGAAACATGTTTGAATTATTTTTGGCTTAAATATTTTCTGGGACCCTGATAATCCTGGCATTTCCTTCCTTTCAAATGATGTCCAATTCATGACTTCAATCAATTCTAATCTTTGTCAAATTGAATTATTTTCTGAGCTCGTTTTTTTTTTTTTTTTCAGCAAAATAATACCAAAAAACCTGCCATTTTATTTCCTGTTATTTTAATTCTCCTTTAAGTGGTATCCATTAATCCTTTAAAGGTTTTGGTGCTACTTTTCATTTCATTAAGTATTATCATACTGTCCTTCTAAAGTATTTTAGCCACATTTCTTTAATGTAATAGAAAGATCATTGGATATGGAATTCATAGTTCTGGGTCTGAATCGTAGAATGGCTACTTAACCAAAAAAGCTGAGTAACCTCAAGCAAACCCCTGAATCTTTCTTGGTCTTTTTTTTTTTTTTTCATCTTTAAAAAGGAGATGGTTCTTCCATTGTAGAAGAGTCACATTCTAAGCCACAAAATCTGGGTTTGAATCTCAACTCTTTTACCAACTTTATGACCTTGGTTAAATGATGACCTTCCTGAACCTTAAAATTTTCATCTGTAAAATAAGGAGGTTGGAATTTTTTTTTTTTACTCTCTGAGATCCCTAGCCTATTACTTAGCCTTTAGTATGTGAGGAAGGTGCTTCATAAATCATAAAGGTCCCTGTAATCTATTATTATCTTTTGTGTTACTTTTTTTTCCTTGAATTTTTTTAAAGCATCATTAAGTTCTCCTTAATTCTCCAAGCATATTGGGAATCATGACTTGATAGTAGCCTTCCTGAAAAAATCTAGGCATTTTACTGAACTTCAATTTCAATATGTGATATGGTCCTAATTCTGACTTTGGAATTCAGTTGAATGTCATTGCACAACTTCATCTTTTTAGATCTTAGGTTTTTTTGCCTTTTTTATCATAAAGAAAATGTACTAAAAGGACTAGCCATGAATATTTCTTCTGGACAGAGGGAAAAATATATCCCGCCTTGACCCTGATCTTTAGAGAATGGTTTGGATGGGGCTAAGAATGAGGCAAAATATAGAAGATCCTTTGACTGAACCTTTGAGTCTTAGCTGGTAATACCTCTTCCCAATCTAGATTTATGTCACAGTTTTAGGATCTGCCTCATGATTGTGAATTCTTCCCTTTCACATAACTAATCTTGCTCTAACGTGGTCAGAGATTGTTTTTCCCATGGACTTTTTTTTTTAATAGATTTTCTGAGAAAGAGTAGGATTCCATGGCTTATCTGAGGAAGAGTAGGGCTGCACTATGTATGTGCAAGTACTAATTAAATAGGCTGGGGTTCTTTGGGTGAGTTGATAGATTTCAAAAGGTCTATGAACTTGTTTTTAAAAATATTTTATAATCACATTTCAATAGAATTAGTTTCCCTTTTAATCCTGTGTATTTTGTTTTATGCATCTTAAAATATTATTCTGAGAAGGTTCCATCAGACTGCCAAAGAAGGTTAAGAACCCCCTCTACAAGGCAGATATTTACTCTCCCTGCCCATCAGGAACTTCTGACCTTAGAAGCAACCTAATTTTTTCCTGCCCTCAGAGATTATCCTTTGTGCCCCATCAACAAAACTGCCCTTTAAATTTTTTTTTTCCATTTTGGAGGAAAGGAGGCATTTGATAATGAATGGGGTCTAGTAAGGAGAGGAGGAGAAGCTGTTGCTTTGTGCATTTTGCAAATATATTCCAAGCAGAAATGGTCAAGTTAGTTATAGGAGATAAAATTTTGTCTCTGGCAGGAAAGCTGCATTTGGATAATTCTGTCAAATTGGAGTCAAACCAAGTATGCATCCCAAGGGTGTTATTAAAATGATAATAATAACACTTTGCATTTTTGTAACACTTTCTCTCCTAAACCACCTTTATATGTCTTATCTCACCACAGCAACTTGCAGGAGAAGGCTGGGAGAAAGAGGCTTCTTTACTCAGTAATGGATAAGGATATAGGGCAGAAAGGGGCTGACTAACCCCAAATAACAATATTTTTTTTTGGATAGAACCAGGACTAAATCCAGATCTCTTGATGCCCAATTTTTTCACTACACTGTGCTTATTGTCTTCCTATTCAACGAGGGCTAAAAAACAGTGGGATGAACAAAGCAAAACAAAAATCCCTCCTGTTTTTCTCCTCCCGGTACATTGTCCTTTTTTATTTTGTATATTCATATATATCCCAGTATCCTTTAGCTCTTACCTCATAACTCCAGTTTCGTGTGGGAGGCTACATCAAGGCCCTCTTCCATTATATCTTCCTTACTATTCTAGCCCTCATAAATTCTTATCTTCATTGAGCTAATAATTCTTCCTCCTCATCATGTTCATCATTATCATATCACATTTATGTAGCTCAACACAGTTTTATGAGGTTGGCGCTATCATTATTCCCATTTTTAGAGGAGGAAACTAAGGCAAAAGTTAAAGAATTTGCTTAGAATGACACAGCTAATAAGTGCCTCAAACTGTATTTGAACTCAGGTCTTTCTGACTTTTCAATTTACTATCAGTTGCCCCTTTTATAATGACTACTGCCAATTAGTCACCAACCTTTTTTACACCCAATAAATATTCTATCACAGAAGTCAGAAACATTCTTATCAAAGTCCATGATATGTCATGTTAAAGCTCCCCCCTTTCCTGCTCCCCTATTTGATTTTGATAGCCCTACTCTTAGTCTGTATACCACAGTTTTACATTATTTATATTTGTGCTTATCTAGCGTTGTTCTCTGAGTCCACTATGTATGTGTGAGGTTCTTTTTTGCCCAGCTTGATTATATGTTACTTTAAGGTGGTATCTGCAAGAACTCTAAAGACAGCTGGCTTGCACAATGCACAGAGCAGGGCCTGGAGTCAGGGAGACTCCTGGAGTTCAAATCTGACCACAGATACTAATTAGTCATTTAACCCTGTTTGTCTTGGTTGCCTTATCTATAGGATGATCTGGAAACGGAAGTGGTAAACCACTCCAGTGGTACTAAAAAGACCCCAAGTGGAGTCACAAAGAGTTGGCCATGATTAAACAATGAAAACTCAGTCAAAATCTATTGGTTGATTGATTGACATCACTGATTGATTCACTGACAAGCCTGCCATCAATTAGCAGGTCCTAGGCTCCTGAGAGCACAGTCGAGGTTTGTACTTTAGGCAAAGAATTGAGAATGGGAATATTTACTTCCTCCAGAATAGAAGGGTACATGAATAGAGAAAAGATACTAATGGATTTTTCTTTCCCTTTTCCCTCCAATGCCAGAGTGTGGTCAACAATCCTTGCTACCAAAAAAAAAAAAAATAGTCTTTAAAAATTGCAGAAATAGATCTGAATTTTCATAGTATTATTAGAGATAATTTAGTCCAACCCTCAAGAAGTTTCAGTGACTCCATATTATATCAGTATAAATTGCAAATAACCTTGTTGAGCATATAAACCCGTCTCTCTAGACCAATTTCACTTTTCTCCTTCTTCTATGTCTCAGCTAAGCTGGACTTCTTGCTATTCCTGGTACACCATATTCCAGCTCCAGTTTTATAAAGTTTTTGTTGTTTCGCTCCTGGATCTTGATGACTCTGGAAGGAAGAATGAGGCTGATGACTTTTGAATTACTCTGCTCAATTCACTTGTAGGTCAAGACATTACCACTTAATTTTACTGGTTTGCTTCAAAAAGGATTTCCAACAAGCACAATCTAGCTGGGGGATGTGGACCATAGATTGTTGAAAAGAAACTGAAATAATAAGGATCTCTTCCTTCCTTAAGTAGAAATAAGGTTGCTAAAAAGCAACCTTCACTGTCTCTCTGCTGCCTGAGGGAAGTTCACATCGTTTGTCTGGTTTTCAAGGTCTTTCACTATCTTACACCATCTCTCCGCAGGGTCATTTCATTCTACTGCCTCCCACATATTCTACACTCCAGTTAAACACCAATATTCTTTGTCCCCTGGAAATGTTTTTGGCTTTTTCACCTTAACTTTATTAGTGTGCTCCCAATTTCATAGCGGATAGAGCACTGGGCCTGGAGTTCAAATCTATCCTCACTTATTAGCTATATGACCCTGGCAAGGCACTTAACCTATATCTGCTTTAGTTTCCTCCATCATAAAAGGGGAATAGTCTTAATATTTACCCTAGAGGATTATTGAAAAGCTCAAATGAGAAAATATTTGCAAAGCACTTAGCACTATGCCTGGTACAAAGCATTTATTTAATAAATATATGTTCTTTCTCCTTCTTTGGTTGGAGAATACTACTTATCTTTTAACGGGTAATTCAAATACTACCTCCAGGAAGCCTTCCTTGATCCAGTTTAAGCAGTCATAGATCATAGGATAATAGATTTAGAGTTGAAAGTTACTTCATCTCCACGCCCATTTTATACATGACAAAATTGAGTTTCCTCCTCTATCAATAACTCTGTTTTGAATCTCTCTAAATAGTAAGTGATACAATTGAGAGAGTGCCAAAAATGGAGTCGGGAAGAGCTGAGTATAAATCCAGGATGACACACATTATTTATTAATCATAATACTCTGGGCAACTCATTTAACCATATTTGCCTCAGTTTTCTTAATCTGTAAAATGAACTAAAGAAGGAAATGGGAAACAATACTTGTATCTTTGCCAAGAAAATCCCAAAAGGAGTCATGAAGAGTTGAACACCACTGAAAATGACCCAACAACAACGATGCTCCTTTATTGTTTACTATTTTGCATTTTAGTTAGAATATAGACTGAAAGCTCCATGAGGATTGGAAATATCAGTACTTGCCATCTCCAGTAACAGCTAGCATGATGCTCAGCCCAAGATAAATTCTTAATAGATGTTTGTAAAACTGAGTTGAATAAAAGATAAATTACATGTACCACAGTTTTTGGATATTTATTCCATGAATGAATAAAAGAATGAATGGAATGGTACAGAAAATAAATATTACCAAAACCTGGTGCAAGATGATTTCTTTTCTTCTGAAATGGTGTTCTCACTGAAGGTCAGAGAACTATTCCATAAATGCCTTACTATGCTGACTTTCACCTGATAGCAATTAAAAAAAACAAACAAGAAATAATATCTCATTGTGATTATCAATTCAAAATGAATTGACAGTGCAATTTCTGGTTCTAAAGAGCATCAGTCATTAACATTTTTTCTGTCTTGGACATAAAATACATCTTGTCTTTTTAATTCTGAAATTATTCCAAAGAAAAGGCATTTAAACCTAACTTTGGGCTTTCCAATCTAGTTTACTGAAGACTTTTGGAGTCTGAGAAACAAAAGATCAATCTGGGAGAGCAGCTCCCTCCATCCCCAGCATAGGTGTAATGTTGCTTAGCTAAGCATGGGGGGCAGCACTGTCAATCAGCTTGGAGATAATGTATTTTACAAACTAGCTGGTATTACAAAATTATGGGATTTTCTACACTTTTTTATTTTCTTCTCTTTTATAGTTCTACTGTATTTTAGGGGTAGGAGGAAGGAGAAGGAAAATGGTCCTGTTCTTGGCGCTGTGTCTCTTATCTTTCCTCAAAATTTCTTCAAAAAATAAGTCTTGTCAATATGGCAGAGAAAGCCCTCTACTAACAAACTTTTCAAGAGGATCACAAAGTCCAAATTAATTGGTGATCAGCTATAATTAAATGCACCACAAAAGAGAATTATGTTTAGGGAACCTTGGGAGATTGATTTAATTTGCCCTCCTCCTCTTAGTACCCCTTCTCTCCTTCCCTATATTCCACTTCAGAGCTTAAAAATGAAGAGACAACTCCTGATAATTATGCTTCAACTGAGACAGAAAAAGCCAAGAATTAGAAGGAAGGAGAGAGCCCAGTGGAGCGAATTAATGTTGGAAGACTCAACTAGATCTCCAGGCTCAGCCCTGAATTTAATAGCTTTCTGGGGAATTTAAGCCTAATCTCTAAATTTCTTTAAAGGTATATTTTGGAATAGGTTTCTTTCTTTCTTTTAAAATTCTTATGAATTTTAAAATAGTTTCTGTATTTTACTATCCAGAGTACTAGCTACTTATAAGGCCTTCAAAGTTCCTCCTTGGGTCTAGCTCAAGCTGGTAAATATGTGATATAAGTGGATAATGTTGTTGGCTTACCTATCATTTAAGGGCTATCTGTTCAGTAACAGTGGAATAAAATTTGATTGTAATCCAGAAGTGAAAGAAACCAGCAGATTCTGGTTGGAATGTGGAAATTAGCCCTCACTTCTCAGAGAGCTTGTGGTATATATAGCAGGAGCTAACTAATATTTAACTAATTGAAAATTGGATTGACTGCAACTATAATCAGACTCATAATTTAAGAAAAAACTCCCACTCTTTGTCGTGTGGCCAATAATGTATAGTAGATATGAGAAGCCTCAAATGTAGCAAAATGTTAAAAATTAATTATAAAAAAAGATAGGAAGAAAAAAAAAAGCAAGGAAACAATAAGAAAGAAAGAAGGGAAGGAAGAAATATGAAGGAAGAAAGAATAGAAAAGGAAAAAAAAAGAAAGAAATTTTTAAAAATTCATTCTCCCTCCAAAAATACTCTGAGATGCAGGAACTGTGAAATGTATTCTAGGCTCCCCTTAATTCAGAAGCCTTAGTGGATTTAGCAGAATCTCACAGGCATGTTGGTGAGATGACATTCTTCTACATCAGTGCCTGGGGTTTCTATTTCTGCTTCTCTCTCTGCTTTTGTGAGAGCTTCTTGTTGTAATTGGAAGTCAAAATTCTAAATAATAATGTTTGATATTTATGTAGTGCCTTAAGGTTATCAAAGTACTTTATTTCAATCAATCAATTGACAGGTTTTTTGTTTGTTTGTTTTTTAGCACCTACTGTGCTAGGCACAAGGGACAGAAGAATGAAACAGGCCTTCTTTAAAACAACCTTATATTCCAGTGAATATTGTTAGCAATTAGTTAAGGAAATTAGTTAAAAAGCTTGTCCCCACTCAAATGAACATATTGCAGCATCAGAGGTCCTCCTCTATCAGGTCCTACCGACTCCATATCCAACACAGTGGAATGAATGAGTAAGTGGGGGAACACATTTATTAAGTGCAAAGCACTGTGCTAATCCCTGAAGATACAAATAGAAATGTGAAAAAGTCCCTCCTCTCAAGGAGCTCACCTAATAGAAGGGGGTTTCAATTGCAAGTGAGATGCAAAGGCCCCACAGTCCTCAGTGTATAGTGGTGAAGTAAATGATGCTTCTTCTTTCATTTTATTTCCATTGACATAGCTATGTCCATTTCTGATGTTGAACTAGAACCTTTGGACTCTTTTCTAGTTCTCCAGTAAGTGTGACTGGGGAGGAGTCATGGGCTACAGAACCTGTAGCAGCAGTCTCCAGATCTTAGCTCTTCAAAAGTAGATTCCCTGCATGATGGCTGCTGGGGCTGCTCTAGAAGCAGGACTGGTGGGCTGGTGATGGAGGGGGCACTATCGTTTCCAGCATTAGGGCCCAGGATCCCATCTGTCTCTATAGTAGTCTGATGGAAGGCATTGGTTGAAGTGGTGGTCGAAGTCTGACTTGGTGGGAATGGGCCACCTCCTTTGTCTTTCTTGGTTCTGTCTTGCTATTATGCTACACCATGTTGCCATTCTAAAAATAAATGCAGAGAATGAGAGACTTTTATCTAATCTGGGTAATTCCTGACAAAACAAAACAAATCCTATTTGCTTTGGAAGGAAAAAAAATTGGTGAGGAAGATTTATGAAAATGAGGGAAAGGACATCACTTCATGAATGTGGGAATTTGGTCCCTGTATTTATTACTCTCTTTGCTTTACATATTTCTTTTTGTATGTATTCATAGGTTGTTCTTTTCTGGCCTTTGTAATTCATTTGGATTTTTCTTAGAAAATATTCTGGAGTTGTTTGCCATTTTTTCTTTGGTTCATTTTACAGATGATTACCTAGGCAAGCAGAATTAAGTGACTTGCCAAGAATCATACAATTACTGAGTTTCTGAGGCCAGATTTGAACCCAGGAAGATGGCTGGGCACGCTATGCATTTTAGGACTATCTAGCAGCCCTGTAATCATAGGTAGAATCATAGAATCTTAGGGTTGAAAGAGATCTCTAGGTTATATAGCCTAACCCCCTATTTTGCAAATGAGGAAATTGAGTTCAAAGAGATAAAATGGTTGCTGAATTGGAACTAGGATCCAGGTCTCCAGAATCCCAGCCCAATGACTATTCTATTATACCACATTGCTGGTCTATTCTGTCTCCACCACTGTCCCTTTTTGCTGTTCAGTTGTTTTTCAGTTGTTTTCAGATTCCTCGTGACTTTATTTGGGGTTTTCTTGGCAAAGGTACTGGAGTGATTTGCCCTTTCCTTCTCTAGCTCATTTTACAGATGAGGAAACAGGACTAGTGACTCACCCAGGGTCATATAGCTAGTAAATGCCTGAGGTAAGATTTGACCTCAGGAAGATCCTAACTCCAGGTCCAGTGCTCTCTGCATTATGCTATCACCTAGCTGTCCCTACAGGTGTCCCTAGACTATGAAAATGTGGATTAGCCTGTTGCTGGATAGCCTGTGACGAAAGAAGGGATGATCGGTTACCTGGAGCTCAGAAAAATTTGAGTCATATACATTTCATCTAAGTAACTGAGGCAAAGTTTGTAGGATTGCCCTTCTTTTCCCCCCGCACTCACCTTTCCCCCTTAAACACAGCCTTTGATTTTCATTTTTGATTAATTGCTCACATACATAAATGTCAGGGGAGTGGAAAAGGGATGTAGCACATACTGTCAGTTTTATCACTGGGGCTCTGCAGCAGCTCTCACAGAGATGGTAAATTTATTGGGAGCAGGGATTAGGTCTTCTCTTTAGTGTTTAACAGGGTTAGCGGGGAGGAGGAAGAAGAGAGAAAAGAGGAACTATAATAGTTCTTTAAGGGCTTGATGATTACTGTACCAGTTCTGATGGGAAGAGTAGATAGGGACAACAGAAGGGGTCCTTTGGAGGTAAGGGAAAGATGTCAATCACAGAACTGCTCTGTTTCAGTTTCAGTATTTGTAAAATGGGAATAATGCCTGTTCTTCCCACTCCATTCCGACCAATGAGATTGTATTATGTGAGAGACAAAAAACAAAATGTTGTAGAAATGTAAGAAATGATGACAGCTAGTCCCCACAAAATACCTTTCATCCTTTCCTTTTCTGTTTTTCTCTCTCCCTCCTCCCTTCTTTTATTCTGTTCCCTGTTTCCTTTTTTTCTTTTCCATCATTTGTTTCCTTTTGGCCTAATTAACTTGCTTCCCTGAATACCTATTATGTACCTCTATCTGTGTTGAATGAGAGCTATGAAAGATGAAAGAAGAGAAGATAGAGAGGCCTAATTCTGAAAAAAGAAAGAAAGAAAGAAAAGTAGGGAGGAAGGGAGGGAAAAAGGAAAGGAAGAAAGGAAAGAAGGATAGAAGGAAGGAAAGAAGAAAGGAAGGAAGGAAGGAAGGAAGGAAGAAAGGAAGGAAGGAAGGAAGGAAGGAATAAACAAGATAGTTCCTCAAAAGTCTGATGTCACCTTATCCATGGAATTTTCTCTGATCTACCCTCCTGTGTCTTGCATATTCATTATTGATTAACTCTTATTAATGAACCATAGACATTAACATATATATACATACAGTAATTCAGTATATATATCTTTAAATATCATCCTACTCTTTTCTTATATAGACATTTTGTTTGTTCAAAGGGTCAAAAAAGAGACATTTTATATGAAACACCGAGAAAAGCACCTTAAGGATAAATACTATGCTGAGAGAACCTTAGAGAAAAGTAGCACCTCTTCAGAGTCAAAAGTTCTGATTGATGGTAGACATAACTTGAACAGTGCCTTGTTTCTCAGAAACTAATTTGAATATCACTATTTTTTTTTAGGACTTTGGTATTTATTTCTGAGAAACTTTACATCAAAGAACTTTTTTGGAGACTGAGACTATTGCATATGAATTATATTCATATATTTAATATTGTATATATAACTATTTTAATGGAACTATAGGTCATATTTGAAAAATGTAGATTTTGGAGTTTTTCAACAGATGTAAGAGCTGAGTCACTTAAACATGAGATATAGAGAACAGAAGCCAGACATGAAAAGATCAGGAGTCTACCACCAAAGAAAGCTGGTGCAGAAGAGATTAGTTTAAGGGAGAAGTTGACAAGAGAAACTACAAGAGATCTGGTGGTATCAGATGCCAGAACATAGAATCCTATGGAGCTGTGAGATTGGTACAAAGTGAGACTAGCTAACCACAGGCAAACTCTAAAATTGTGGGAGTTGATTTAATTGGAGCAAAGCTCTGTTCTTTTAAAGAGCTGATTAGAGGAAAGGAATATCTGCTGCTGCAGGTGAAGGGCTGGATCAGGGAAAAGCTGTGTTGCTGTCCAGTGCTTTCTACAGTTTGAAAGAGGGAAAACCTGTTAAAAATTTTACCTGTGTTGCTTTTTACTACCTTTTAAAGCCTGACAGGAAAAAAAATCTTTGCAAATTGCAAGATTAAAGGGAACTGTTTTTCCAAGAAAGGGTCAGAGGCAGTCAGGTAGTAAATAGAGTGAGTACTGTACCTGAGTTCAGATCTGGCCTGGGGTACTTAATAGTTGTGTGGCCCTGGGCATATCACACTGCCCAGTATCCTCATCTGTAATTTGGAGATAATGACAGCAGCTACCTTTTAGGATCAAATGAGAGAATATTTATAAAATTCTTTATAAATACCATTATTGTTGTTATTGTGATGATGATGATCTTGTTGCCTTAGCATCTTGCCAAGGGAAGATCTAGGAAGCTCTACATATCTCGGATTTAAGGCTTCTTTTAGCTAAAAGAGCTTACCTTTGCTTCAGTTGCTCAAGTCATAGTGAAGTGGTTTTGCTCAGCCTGGGAGCTTACGGGCTCAGAAGAGGATCAGGTGTGTAGACTTTTGCCTAAAGAAACCAGACTTCCAGGTCGCAGCCCACAGTTGTCAGTTGCCCTGGGATGGGGAGTAGTAGTTCTCCTACTTTAATGTCAGGTTTTTGTAAGTTTGTGTCCATTCTTCTATCATGGACAGTTTGTGTATAGGTAAAGGAGTGTGATCCATATTTTTAGGGGAACTTATGTTTTGGTCATTCTTGCAGTTGCTTTGTGTTGAGCTGATATTAATTTAGAATTATTTTGGCTTTTCCCTTTTCAGTAAATATTTTGTGGTTAAAAGTTAATGCCACAGTGACTAATTTGTATAAATTTGTGCAAACGGTAAGCATATCAGTGGAGGCTCAGCAGCCACAACTATGAGTAGTAGACATGTATTTTTCTGACATTACGATTACCTTGAGGATTTTGAAAGAGTGAATTACAGCAATGTGACTGTCAACTCCAGGCAGCCATTCCATTCTGTTAGCACAGATGTAAATTGGGGTGAACAAACAAACCCCAACCCAGAAAGAGCCTAGAGAAAATTAAGGAGGGGTAGGGATGAAACCATGTCATTTATACCTATTCTATATGCAAACAATAGTCATACATATTTCCACAGCAAAGGGATGGGATGTACAAACTAATGAAATGTTGAGTTGGGGAGATACTAGAAATCAAAAAAGCACAGTGTGAACTTGCTGATTATTCTTTGAAAATCCCATAGGAAGACAAATACATTTCAAAAATGCTTGTGCTATTTTGGAGTCTATATTTTCAATAAGATCAAATTTATTATTTCTTTATAAAATAATTTATTATTTTAATTTTTTAATTAGGAAGTCTTAAAAAAAAACAAATGTTAATTTGTCCCAATAACCTTCCCCTTTCCCCCGCTGAGCAAAAACTAACTCCCCCATAAAACCTTTATAATAAATAAGCATTGTCTAGCAAGAAAAATTCCATCAAGTGTTAGGTATGAAAATATGTCTCTTTCTACTTTTAAATTGACCAACTCTCTTTCAGGATGTGAGTATTATGTATCATCTTCGTTTGGATTCATGATTCACATGATTCCTTTTCTCAAATATTTGGAAAATTCATTTGCTTCTCTTTAAAGTAGTCACATTTCAGTTTTTGAGGCCTGACTTCCTTTAATCTTTCTAGTCCTTATCTTTTCTCTCAAGATAACTAAACTGCCCCTTCTCTTTTCATTTATCTTGAGCTTAATTCATTTTTAATTATATTAATTTCCATGTGTTATCTATCTACATCTCTATCTTCTCATGCATTAGAAACATCCCCTATCATGGTTTAAATTCAGCTTGTGACAAATTCAGTTAATTTTCTAAGTGTATGTATGTTAGGGAAAAGGGGGAGAGTAGGGTGACAGAGAGTGGTGTCCATCAGCTGAAATGACTTAAGACACCCTGAAATTCTGCTTTAGTGGTAGTTGGCTTTCAAAGATATTTCCTTCAGTGTTTTGACTGGACCTTTATAGAAGAATAACCTTCAGATTATATTTACAACTAGAATATCATCAATATTTTTCTCCATGAGATATTTGACATTACTCTCTGAAAACTTATGTGGTCAATTGAGTCCCCTATCCCAAACTTTCCTACTTGTACTCTTCTTTAAAAAGTAATAAAAAACTCTTTCTAAAAGACAGCAATGTGACTTGGTTTGTTGTTCAAATCCTAATTCTCCATTACCCCATTTGTGATTTTCTTGGTAAAGATGCTGGAGTGGTTGACCAAAATGACAAATCATTTCCTTCTCCAGAGGTAAACAGGGTTAATAACTTGCCCAGAATCATACAGATGCTTGTGTCTGAGGTCAGATTTGAATTTAGATCTTCTTGACTCTAGGTCTACTGTACCACTTAGCAACCCCAAAACATCTATAACATTCAGTCCTACCCTTACACCTTCTTAAATTTGTAAGTCTATACAACAGTTTCCCCAGAAGGGGAAAAAACTTCTTTGAAAAACCCAACAAACTTCTTGCTCATCTCTCTCTCTCTCTCTCTCTCTCTCTCTCTCTCTCTCTCTCTCTCTCTCTCTCTCTCTTTCTCTTTCTCTCTCTCTCTCGCATTATATTATGCTTATGCTACACTACACTGGACAAGATATTTAAACCTGTTTGCCTCCATTTCCTCATCTGTAAAATGGGCTGGAGAAGGAAATGGCAAACCACTTCAGTGTCTTATCAAGAAAATCTCAAACTGAGTCAAGAAGAGATGGATATCACTGAAGTCCCTGAAAAGCAAAAAACCTCTATACTGCAATATGCTACATAATACAATAGAAAAACAACAAATCACTAAGTATCTACTAGTATTGAGTTGTTCTGATGAGGTGGTACAAAGTTTAGATAAAGACTTGCTCTCAAGGGGCTTGAATTAAGGACTTTTTAAAAATGGTAAATATACTTTCAAGGTAACTCTTTTTCTCAGGAATAGGGGTTTTAAATTTTTTCAAAAATATTTTCATAACTATTTCAATACAATAATTTTTCTTTGTAATCCTAATTCATTCATCCATCCAATGTGTATTTGTTTAGTTCCTATAGTACATTTCATACGTATTAAGCACCAGAGGGGAGGCAAAAAACCAAAATGAAAATCAACCCCCACCCCAAACTATGACATGAATCCTGATTACAATCTGATTTGGGAGACACAAATGGAAAGGCAGACAACAATTCAAGAAAACAACAAATGAAATGTCTAAAAGAAGGATTGGCAACTTTTCTCAAATGGTTTACTGAGGTATTTATAGTCAGGGAGAGAAGAGTTGTTGAGTTGGAGAAGGGGGGAAAGAAGTAAAGGGGGTATACATGACAATAGATAGAGACACTATTTCCTGGGGACCTTGAGGCCAACTAGAAGCCAACATTCTTAGGGAAAGGGATAGTGTTAGTATCTGAGACCAAATTTGAACTAAGGTCCTCCTGATTTCAGGGCTGGTATTCTTTTAACTATATCACTTAGCTGCCTTGCAAAGATAGTTTTCAACATTCACCCTTGTAAAACCTTGTATTCCAAAATTTTCTCCCTCCCTTCCCCCTCTCCCTCTCCTAGACAGCAAATAATCTAAAATATATTAAACATTTGCAATTCACACACACACACACACACACACACACACACACACACACACACGGGAATCACTTTAGTATTCTAGGTCTTAACTTATTCATCTCTATTTCTGGTGTTGGAGTAGATGATCTCTAAATTCCCTTCTAGTTATATGGGATCACACCTTTAAACTCTTATTAGTTAACATCTTAGCAGGTATTATAGAATTTGGTTGTTAGTGTATAATTTGATTGCTTTAGGATTAAAAGGGACCTTATGATCTGACTTTGCACTTAAGTAGCCATATGATGTTGGTCAACTCCCACAATTTCTTTGGACCTCAGTTTCCATTCTGTCAAATGAGTAGTTAGGTATAAATGAGCTCTTTTGCCTTTTTTAGCTCTCGTATTGATCCCACTTAATCCTATCTTTTTATTTTTGTAAATAAAGAAACTGAGACCCAGACAGGTAAAGAAGCATGGTTATTGGTCAGATAGCTAGATAATAACAGACTTATTACATGAATGGACTGGCTTGAGAGACTTCATTGTAAAATTTTTAGTGTGAGAATTTACACCTCAGAAATTCTTACAAAACAGGGCTTGATTCATTGTTTCATAGATCATCTAGACTCAAGAAAGTTACAGAGAAAAATTTAAGAACTAAGATTAATCTTAAAAGTATGTCATATGTAATTGTTTTTTTACCTTTTTTTTTTTTTTAAGGAGTCAGTTGTTAAACATTTACCAGCATATCTGTGACTAGTACTCATGTATTTTGATTCTCAATCTAGTTTGCTTTCCACTATAGTAAAATAGGACATAGGATAATTTATGCTGAAATTAGCATTTTATTTTATTTTTGTATATGGGGCAAGCTTCACAAAATGCAACTAAGTATAAAAAGCACTTTCAAATAATAATAAAAATAATAATAAAAATAAATTCAATTGAGGGAGAAATAAGTTTCAAGAAAGGATGTTTCACTCAGGAGTTGGTTGTAGGGGCAGAGGAAAGGGACCTCACATGTAATGCATTTTCCATCTAATAAACTTAATAATTCAACTAATTAGTTTTTTGCTAATTTGCTACTCAACTCAGTTGTTTCTATCCTATTCAAGGATTATAGGTGAGGTCAGTGCCCTCTAAATGTGTTTCTTTTAGAATAGATTTTTTTTTGATATCCTTTAAAAAAAATCACTTAGTCTTTCTCTCTTGTGTCTCCCCTCTTCCTCTCTCCCCATTCCTTTTAGCACAGATTTTTTTTTTAAGAAAAAAAGGGGGTGGGGAAAGAATAAAAAATAAAAAAATTAATTGACCAATAAATATATTTTTAAAAATCTGATATTATGTTCAATGTTCCATACTCCCAGATCTTATGCTCTGTAAAGGGAGTAGAGGGAAATATTTTTTCATATCTCTTCTTTGGGAGCTAAGCTTATTCATAATAATTTCACAGTGTTCAATGTTGATTGTTTTGTAGTTATTCTTTTAATTTACATTTTTAAAAATCATTGTAAAAATCATTTAAAAAACAAATTATAAAATGTTTCCTGGTTTCACTTATTTCTCTTTGCATCCATTATGTGCTTCTTTTTAATTCATCATGTTGGTCGTTTTTTTGGTAGCACAGTAATCAATGTAAATTTATTACAGTAAAAAAAATGATATTGATATGTAACAAGGATTCTCTGGTCCCACTGCCTGAAGGCCAAATGAATTACATTTTACTACTCTCCCAGGATTCTCTAGTACACTCAGGGGATTGGGGAGAGGGGTGGTGTCCTTTTATCTCTATCACTGACTCAAACTTCCTTATATTGTATTATCCCAATACCCCAGTTCCATTTAACCACCTACATAGCTTTTACACAAAGGAATATTTACTCCAAAGTTAGAACAAGAACAAACAAATAAACAATCATATTTCCTCTGTCATGTGAGTATCATAATTCCATCCCTCTCCCCACTTCTCTGGTTAGTGGTGGTTGAGGGAGTGTGTATGTTAGGTATTTGATTAACGGATTAATTCAGTTCCTATATAGCATTAGTCCTACCAAGTTCCAAATCCAATTCTCCCCTGGGTTTACATCCCCTAACCCTCAGGGCTTTTCTGGTAGCAGCCTCCAGCCTGGAATCTAGCTCCAAGATTCCCATGATTCCCCTTCCTGGGTCTTTGGGACGCCACCGCTTTTATCCAGAATCAAACAAAACAGACAAAAACTCTAAGTCCTTTCCTGTGGGTCTAATTTAAGAGGATCTAAGAGGAGCAGGAAAGTGGCTGCTCACTTTAGTTTAGTGCATGGTACCTGTGCTGTAGGTGGCCAAGATCTTCACCTTTGGATGCTACTGGAAAGAAAGAGAAAAGCTGAACCTGTCTGATAGTTTTAAAGTGTGGGCAGTTCTGGCTCTATAGCCCATGAAAAGAGGCTTCTCTGACTCATGTGGTAGGAAAACACATAACCTCTACTTCCAGAAGCAGGTTGATGGAGTTTCTCACATGGGTGCCTCCATCTAAGGTGATCTGGGCGTGTACAAAAGCCCTATTCACCTGTGACACTGTCTGAAGGCCAGGTATATTATATTTTACCCCCTTTTCGCATGGTTCTCTGGCATCCTTGGAAGTTTAGGGTATTTGACTAAGCTCTTTGCCAGTGACAGCCTTTGATTGGGTGTGTAACCAGAACAGGTTGTATCTTTAAAAGTAGTGAAACTGAAATAGTCTCTCACTTGAACTCTCTTTCCTACATGATCTTTCTTAGTGTATCCAGAGGGTGATGATCACAGGTATCACAAACTGAACATAGGAAAGGAGAAGGACTTCTTTCCTTTTCTCTCCCTCACTTCTATTCAGGCTCCAAAAAATGGGCGACAGCATTTGTTTTTGTTCTGTTAAGTTTGTCCTGCTCAGTCTTAGGTGCCACTGGCCATCTCTTCTGGATGAAGGAGTTGGAGCCATAGTAACCTTGGAGCCAGAATTCCAGGAAGAATGGTACAGTAACCAGCCCAGTGGGAAAGCACTGAGAAGGCACTCCATCTCCCTACTGCTGTCCTCATGCCTGGAACTCTTTCCCTCTTCACCCTTGCCTTCTAGCTTCCTTATTTTCCTTTGAGTCTCATTTAAAGTCTCACCTGCAAGAAGTATTTCCCAGACCTTCTTAAGCTTAGTTCCTGCTTTCTGAGATGACTTTCAATTTAGCTTCTATATGTCTTATTTGTACATAGTTGTGTGTATGTTGTCTCTCCCATTAAACTGAGATCCGTAAGAGAATAGTTTTGTTTCGGAACCTTTCTCTGTATTCTCAGTGCTTGGTATAATGGCTGACACATAGTAGGCTTTTGATAAATGCTAACTGATGGATTGACTTGAAGTCTTGTACTCACTTAGGGTCCAGGCTATCCTCTCATGGCCAGCTTTGGGGCTCTCTCCTCATTCTATTTTCATGCACTTTCCCAAGATTTTCTGAACGAAAGACTGGCAGAAAGACCCAGTCAATTTTATACTTTTTTTTTTTTTTTTTTAGTATTTGGGATAGGAGAATTGGTGGGGAATGAGGGAAAATGCTGAGAAGTCCTTTATTTCACTGGAATAAGAAATTTTGCAATACCTCCTACTTCACATATATGTGCACTGTCCATAAAATGGTTATCTAGGAAACTTTTTTAAGTGAATAAATGATTAACTACTTGTGATTTAAGACAATAATAGCTTATATCTACATAGAGCTGTATGATTTATAAAGTGTTTTCCTTACATGACCTTCTGATGTAGGTAACATTTATTTTACAGATAAGGAAACTGAGGTTCTGAGAAGTTAAGGGGATTTGCTGATGATTTCACAAGCACTGAATCTGTCATTCTAATGTCTAATAAGTGGAGTTGTGATGGTTTCAACATGCTAATATTGTATTTTTATATCATATTGGAACTTGATGCTACTAACATTTCTTTAACAATTGATATGAAAATTTGTCTCTCCCTAATATACACATGATTTTGAGAGCATTTTTTTTTGGTCCGATTAGAGCAGAATAATTTTTTTAAATAACTTTTTATTGATAGAATCATGCCAGGGTAATTTTTCTACAGCATTATCCCTTGCAATCACTTCTGTTCCGATTTTTCCCCTCCCTCCCTCCACCCCCTCCCCCAAATGGCAAGCAGTCCTTTACATGTTGAATACCTGGTTACAGTATATCCTAGATACAATATATGTGTGCAGAACCGAACAGTTTTCTTGTTGCACAGGGAGAATTGAATTCAGAAGGTATACATAACCCGGGAAGAAAAACAAAAATGTAAGCAGTTTATATTCATTTCCCAGTGTTCTTTCTTTGGGTGTAGCTGCTTCTGTCCATCTTTGATCAATTGGAAGTGAATTAGCTCTCTTTCTCGAAGAGATCCACTTCCATCAGAATACATCCTCAAACAGTATCATTGTTGAGGTATATAATGATCTCTTGGTTCTGCTCATTTTACTTGGCATCAGTTCATGTAAGTCTCGCCAGTCCTTTCTGTATTCATCCCGCTGGTCATTCCTTACAGAACAATAATATTCCATAATGTTCATATACCACAATTTACTCAACCATTCTCCAATTGATGGGCATCCATTCATTTTCTAGCTTCTAGCCACTACAAACAGGGGAGCAGAATGATTTTTAATGTAAATTGTTTTATGGAAATGCAAATATTTCTTTTGAGTTAACATACATTGAATGTGATCCCCATGATGGGCATGACCAAGTAAGTATTAGTATAGAACTGGATTCTAACCTTAGGGGGAAAGATCTGATTTGAAGAATGTCAGAAGCATGAAAAGAGGGGAATCAGATTGCAGAATGAATTGGTTGAGATTATTAAGAGTGGGCACCAGAGAACAATTTGAAAGCTAGTGAATTAAAGACAAGAATTTATAGTTCAAGGATTTTTGTATATGGGATTCCAGGAAAGGACAGAATATATGACTTGGGTGGCTACGCAGAAAGCAGTTTCTATTTGGATTTAGGGCATAAAAAAGGGTCAAGCTTAAGGGAGTGGGCAAGTTGACCTAGCAATGAACTTTATGATACTAGTATGATTGAATTAAAATTGTCCATAGCTAGTTTCTAAACTGGAAATACTATATCTATAATTCATCTGTGAGATACTATATACCTGTAATTCATCTAATCTATATATAGTTTATACCCTGAGGTTTTCTCTTTCTGTTGTAAAGTAGTTCTGCATTTTAAAAAAGACAGAATGTATTGTGTTGCTCAAATACTGGAAGAATAGAAAAGGGAAAGGGCCTTGAATCTAAGAAGAGAAAATCCTCATGATTGTTGGTGGCAAATAAGTTACCAAGAGCTAAAAATACCTAAAAATCTTTCTGTTTCATCATAACATGGTATTAAACAGTGGGTGTAGTTTCTATTGATCCAATCACATTTTTTTTACCTGGTTACCCTAGTGATCGCTGGCAGAGATTTTCAGATTGTCTGGAGTTTAAGGTGTCATAGTAATTGGAGAAATATAGTGGTGTTATAGGGTTTATCCCTTCATAGCACCTTATGGATATGTCATATCTATGGTACAATGAAATATTGAACTGAGCTAATTGGCCACATCATATGTGGGTGTGATGAAAGTGGAATGACACAGAAATGAAGCAGTTGCTTAGCAATGAGAATGGGTGTAACCAAGAACATATAAATATGACTTCTGGTTCAGTCAGAGGCAATTTTTATATTGGGGACAATCAGCACAAAGTGGTTCTTTAAACATTGATGGGAAGGTGAGTGCTAAAATAATCTAAGGAGAAGTTCACCTAAGTTGAGGGGAAGATCCTAAATCATTTGTTGGATTCCCATTTACCTCACTATTTTGCTGACTACTGGGATATGCAAAGTAACTGAGATAAAGTAAAATAATTAAATGTATTGATTTATACAATAAACTTATAACTTGGACATTTTAAAAAGGCTTTTAGTATGCAATATGCTATCTTTTTGTAGAAATCATTTATTTTACATGATTTGACATCGAATTAATAAGATTTTGTTACAAAATTCATTAATTTTATATATCATGTTGGTTATTTAGCATACTTTAAAAAAAAACCCAAATTGTCCATTTCCCTGAAGTATAGTCTTGATTATAGCCCATAAGTTCATATTAGATAGATTTCCAAGTCATAGATGCATATTGATTTCCATCTCTTGGATATATATTTTAACATTTCATGTTATTTTAACATTTCATGTTATGTAGTTTGGTAAAGATAGTGTTAGTGTGTTAGTATTTCATTTCTATGTGGGAATTTTTGAAATTCGACTACAATTCTACCTCTCAGAATATAAATTATATTAATCAAAATCCAGCATTTCTTCCATGGTGATGTGACATGTAGTCCTGCTGGAAGTAAAAAAAAAAATCCCTAAAACATTTTTTGGTATGGTGGATGTTTTAGTCTGATTTTGTAGACTTATCTGTACTTTTTCTTGATAAAAGTTTTTATATAGCCTAGAAGAAAAATGGGAGTTTTATTAGTAAAAATTATTTCTTTCCAAATTTCTAATACTTCAAATTAAGTACTGTCTTGCTCATGGGAAAGCTTTTTTTTTTAAAAAATCATAATAATTTTTGAAAGTTAAAATCTTTATTTATTTGTTTATTTAGTTATTACTAGTCTTCTCTTTGTTCTTCTAAATTCAGGAAGCCCATATCATACTAGATGAAGGAAATTCTTAACTATTTGTGTGTACTGGATCCCTTTGTCATGTTGATAAAATCTATGGACGCCTGAAAATAAAGTTTTTTTAGAAACATAAATAAGGTACATAGGCTCATAAAGGAAACAAAAGATTAGAGTAAAAAAATAATTTTTTCCCATCTAAATTTATGGATCTCCTGAAATCTAACTTCTGCTCTAGATGAACTGATAACAATTGTTTTTTCCCTCTCCAGCTTTCAGGTTTCTCTGACGGTGTTTGTTTATTTTCTGAAGATTAATTAGGCTGATTTGTAGCAATAGTTGTCACTGTTTTTTGTTTTGTTTGCTTGTGACCACCCTTTCCTTTGCCCTTTGGCGTGACAGATATTGTTTCACTGTGGGCTGGAATGAACCTTGAAACATTTGACTTCCCCAAACTAACAGCTGCTGATATATCATCAAAGTGTGATCTCTAGGAGCTTTATATTTTTTCATGCTTCTTTGAAGCTATATTAGTTATTAAAAACTGCAGGATTAAAAACAAAAGAGAATAATGGAATTTATGCTTATTGTACAAAATCTAGTACTCAACTGATAGAACTAACTACACAAGTGGGGAAACCTGCTCAATTGGGCCAAGGATAGATGTTCTGACTCAAGCCTCACACATATGACCACCACTGTCGCAAAATAAACTCTTGGAATTATCATCTGCCCTAGACAATTTGTACACACTTAAAGCTCAGTAAGTACGAAACCCTGTAATTTGTAGGTTGCAGATGAGTTGGAAATCACAGACATATAGCTGGTGATCTTCTGCCTTCTGAAGCTGGAAGAGACCTTATACCCATACAGTCCAAATCCCAATCATAACAATTGGTGACTTTTTTCTGCCTTAGGACATATTTTTGATCCTTCCTTTTTAATCCCCCAAATTACCAATTTGGATTCTGTCATTAGGGACCTTTGCATTACTGTACACAAATCCTCTGACAAAAACCAGAAATCTCTCCCTGCCACAAATTGGTCATTGTGGTCATAGCACTATCTCAAAGAACCAGATCTCATAGACATTATCTCAAAGAACCAGATCTCTTTCCAGGTACTTTTTTTTTCCTGTTAAAGGAGTGCTTTGAAACTCTGAGGTGTGTAATGAGTCAGTACAGCCTATGGTCAGATAATCTGAAAGGCTATTTTTAGTTGTGAGCTAACTACTTTGTGTCAAATCCTTGGTTCACTTCTATTTCCTCTAGATGGACAAAGACAAATAGGTTCTCTCTCCAAAGGATTCTAGTTCTCTTTGAAGCACATATTGACAATCTTGTGGTGTATGAGTCCTATGGAAGAAAGCCTCATACACGAGGAATTGACTCCTCATTGACTATAGTGATATAGGTATTGTCTTGATTCCACAATCTTGACATAATCTTGCCACATACAGTATAAATATATACTGTATAAATTATATATATGCACATAAAATATAGAAATATAATATATAATAAATAGAAATATAAATAATAAAACAAATATGATAATAAAATATAATATATATAAATATAAAATATACACAGTATAAATATATACAGTACAAATTTGCTTCAGGGCTTTCAGGACAAATTGACTGGTCTCATAGATCACTAATGTCAGTATCTGCTTTATATTTGCTTGCTTTCAATCAATGCAGTCAACAAGTTTTTAGGAAGTACTTGTACCTAATCTTAGCGTAAATTACAGTGACGTCCAAACATTGTCATATATTGCCTGCAAGACTATGTCACTTCCCATGTCTAAAATTCTGTCAACACTCTCTTTACAATTGTCAGTGTGTATGGGGAGGTGATCTTCTGCCTCCTAAAGTTGATTTGTCCAAGCCACTGACTACTTAACTTCAACTCTAGCTTCC
Source organism: Antechinus flavipes (assembly GCF_016432865.1). Lineage (NCBI taxonomy): Eukaryota > Metazoa > Chordata > Mammalia > Dasyuromorphia > Dasyuridae > Antechinus > Antechinus flavipes. The sequence goes on along the minus strand of NC_067400.1, from coordinate 338,583,812 downwards.
ATCCCGTTACTTCCCGTATGTACTTTTGAAGGGCATGATAGAAATCAGTATGGCTCAATGCAATTCTTTCTCCTTTACTGAAGAAACTTTTTCCCCTCGGATTTATTTTATTTAAAGAAACAGAATAAATAAAAAGAAAACAGAAAAGGAACACTAAACACAACAAAACAAAAGGGAACATTGTCATGTGCCCAGTAGAACATCATGGTGGATTCAAAATACAGAACAACAAATACCAGTTCAAGAGAAGAAATTATATTTATGAGTGTCCATCTTTTCTTTACTTGTACATTGTTCTTTTGTTCTCCTCTGTACACCTTTTTTATTTTATTCTTTTTTTCCCTCCTTTCCCCCCCACTCCCAAGCAGGATGGAGTTAAGAAAGAATATATTTATATATACATATGTTGATATATACATACATATACATACACATATACTCCCACATTTGTCATATCCCTGCTGATCCTTAGCTTTAATTCTGTTCATAATTTAACCTCCTTTGTCTTTTTCTTTCACCCTTTGCTTCTCTATCCACCCATCCTTCCCCAGTTATTTCTTTATAGTTTTTGGAGGGAACGATGCCCTTCATAATATATATATATATATATATATATATATATATATATATATATATATATATATATATATATATAGTGTTGCCTATTTAACCCATTCTCAATGTGAGTAGGTTTTCAGAACAATGAATCCTCCTTCCTCCTGTAATGTTTCTGCGTTTATTCTTCTTCTGCACCTCATTTGTATGACATAATTACTATTTTTACCTTAAGTCTGTCTCGGTCTTTTTTTTTTTTTTTTGAGCTGTTGCATTGTTGATGTCAATATTAAACATGTGCTATAAATTTCTCATGTTAAAAAAAAGCATAAATAATGTATCCATGCTGAATTCCTTGAATTTGCTCTTTGATATTGGCTCTTAAATGTTAAATTTTCTATTAAGTTCCAGTTTTGTTGATAGAAGTACTAGAAATTTTCAAGTTTATTGAATGGCTGTTTTTTCTCATTCAATATAATAGATAATTTTGCTGGATATGATATTTTTGGCTGCAGGCCTAGTTCTTTTGATTGTTGATAGATATGATTCCAAGACCTGTGGTCTTTTATTGTGGCTACTGATAAGATCTGTACAATTCTAATTGCAGTTCCAGCATATTTGAATTATTTTTTTCCTTGTTTCTTGCAAAATGTCCTCTTTGATTTGATGTTTTAAAATTTGGCAATAATATTCCAATGTATTTTCCACAAAGGATGTCATTGAGGTGGTGATTGGTGGATTTTTTACTGAAAAAACTTTTGAAAGAGATTGAGAGAGTTTCAAATAACTCCTTTTGTTTTCAGACTTGTATTTGCTTCTGGGATATGATAAGGACATTTTATGCCTTGGGAAATTTCCATGAACTTAAGTCCCTCTTTTGGTTCTTTCCTTTCCAGGCTTTGATGTGGATAACTTTCTCTGCTTGTGAGAAGAGAGTCCTGTGGTTAGGAGGCCAGTAGGAAGTAGCTTTCAGAGCCCCAGATACCATTGTTACTTGGTTTACCTATAACTGGATTAAACAGATCATATTAACCCTAACTTCAATGGTTATGAATTATTTCCTTTCAACCTACCTACCTATCAAAGGCAGCAAAATGCCAAATGCCATCTAGGCAATTTGAATATAGTGGGGAAATTGTCACAGTTTCATTCATGCAACATCTGCTAGCACAGCCAGAGGGAAAAGACATAACAAACTTCAAGTTTGTTTGCTACATGTCTTAGGGTCCAGAGCATTCAAAACCATCATGTCTCAAAGAATTAGAATGACTGAGAAGAGAGGCAGTCAGGCAGAGATGGAGTCATCCATCTCTGTAAAGAATTGTAAATTAAGACCCCAATTTGGACAGACAAAGCAAAGGGACACACCGAGGTTAGGTGTGCAAGGGATATTTGGGCAAGGAAAAGGCAAATAGACAGGCTCAGAAGGACACTCATCACTAGAAACATAGGCAGTTGGTGGGTGACTAGAGCTATCGGACCTGTGGGTGACAGTGGAGATCAAATTAGATATGAGTTTATGCATCATAGAATCAAGAACAAAAAAAAAGAGTCAACTACCTTTAGGCTGAAATATATCTCTGAGGTGAAAAAAGAGATCTAGCTAGTTTTTTTCTGTAAAGCTCACAGGAAATGCCTTGAAGAATTTGGAATGTAGAACCAAACCCTTGAATATCCAGAAGTATTTGAAGAAATGTATAGGGAGGATCCTCATGAAGGAGGGCAAACCCCATTTCTTGGTACGCCAAGGTAAGCAAGGTAAGGTGGCAAATAGTGGAAAGTAGAAATCCATCTGAATTTCAGAACTTTCTTTTTTTCCAAGCCAGTTGTGGAGATAAAAGGGACTTCCTGAGCGAAGGAAACCAAGATTACTGGGGTGCTTTTGGATCCTGAATATGGCAGACTCCCTTGAGAGTCACAAAATTGTAGATCATAGAGATTCAGCTGCAAAGACTCTTAGAGGTCATCAGATCCAATCACTTCATTTTATAGATGAGGAAACTGAAGACTAGAAATTAAATGACTATCTTTTAAGGCTAGTGTTTGTGATGTGTGTATGTGTGTGGGTGCACACTCAGATTTGTTTAGCATCTCCCATGGCCCCCACTCTCATATACACACAGTTGTATGCAGGTACATATATCTTTTCCTCATTCATTCTATTCCTTAAATCTCTGCTTTTGTAAGGCTGCATTGTTGCTCATTCCAATATAACAATAGTTACTTGTTTCCATGTAACTCATTTGATTAGGAGAAATTGTATCTACTCTCTATGAGGTCTAAATCTCAGTAATTTTATATCTTTAGGTATCAAGGCTTCTCTCAGAAATAAGGTGGAAATAAGGTGCTTCCTGTAAAGCACTTGAAGAATCAAAAGGGGCTTATCCCTTTTAGATAAATGCCTCTGAAAAGCAGAATTATCCTGAAGCAGGAATTTAGTCTAAAGAACTTAAAAGATGAGACCAAAGAAAACCTTTCAAATCTGACCTCAGTCTGTCACTGATTAAATATGTAAATTTGGACAAATCACTTACCTTTTCTGAGCCCCAAATCCCTCATCTGCAAAATGGGTACACTTGTACTGCCTAGTATTATAAAGTTATTTTGGGGTAAGTGATCAGTAAAAGATACAGGGCCACAGAAATGTGAACTATTTTCAAGTTAGGCTTTTGGGATCAAGGTGAGCTAAAATTTCTAGGAAGGTTGGAGTGCAGTTGGAATAAGACTTTGGATGAAGGTAATGACTAAGACTTCCAACACATAAAGCAGAGGAAAGATAAATAATTGTTACTTTCTGGTGCCAAAGATGTCACTGAGGAAACCTAAATTTCTTGTCTATACTAGAAGTCTTGGCTATGGCATCCCAGCAAAATTTTGATCAGCCAGAATTAACTTGGTTGAAAGATTCAATTAATTGTATATTTTTTCTATGTACCGCTTTGAATAAAAAGAAACAAATACTGGAAAGAATGAAAAATTACAATCAGAATGGTAATCAGGTTCATAACTCAGATAGGACTTAAATATTTACAAAACACTTTCATATCTATTTTGTCATTTGGTCTCTAAAGGAATTCAATATAGGGACTATTAGCTTCATTTTATAGATAAGAAAATTGAGGCCTAATAGTTTGTTTGCCTGAAACTTACACAGAATGTAGCAGCATTGGGATTCAATATAGGTCTTCTGATTCTCAAGGCTAATTAACCTGTTTAATTAAAAAAAAACAAACCACAAAATCCCTAATCCACTGATTTCTATAGGTTATTCTGAGTTTACTCTATATTCATCAGGAATCACCTATATTTCCATCCAATGAGAAAACAGTGAAAAACTTGGAGTGAAGAAATCCGTAGTTCAAATCCTTTCTTAGAATTAGGTTTGTGACCCTACATAGATCATTTATTTCCACCTACCTCAGTTTCCTTCTATGTAAAATGGAAATAGTAAGATTTACCATACAGAGTTGTGAAGATAACATGAGAGATATTTGTTTTTTTTTTTTAAATTGAAAAAAAATTTCCAAATTATATTTAATTTGTTCAAATACACATAAAAATAGTTTTCAACATTCATTTTTGTAAATACTTTATGCTCCAAATCCCCTCATTCTTTACCTCCTCCCTTCCCAAGACAGCAAACAATTTGATATAGGTTAAACATGTATAATCCTTTTAAACATATTTCCATATTTGCCATGTTGAGAAAGAAAAATTAGACCAAAAGGGAAAGAACCATGAGAAAGAAAAAAGAAACGAACAAAAATGGTGAAAATACTAAGCTTCCATCATATTCAGACATCATAGTTCTCTCTCTGGATGCACATGGCATTTTCCACCTCAAGTTTATTGGAATTGTCTTGATGGATATGACTTTTTTCCACTGAGGTGATTCAGGCCAGTTCTAATGGTCTTGTGATAAAGAGAGCCATCTGCACCCGGAGAGAGGATTGTGGGGCCTGAATGTAAAACACAATATAACATTTTCACTTTTTTGATGTTGTTTGCTTGCATTTTGTTTTCTTTCTCATTTTTTTCTTTTTAATCTGATTTTTTTTGTGTGTGCAAATAATAATTGTGAAAATATGAATGGAAGAATTGTACATGTTTAACATATATTGGATTACTTGCTGTCCAGGGAAGGGGATGGGGAGAAGGGAGAGAAAAATTTTTGGAACACAAGGTTCTGTAAGAGTTGATGTTGGGGGGGTGGAGCCAAGATGGCAGAGCCGGCACACACGACTCTCTAAGCTCCTCTCATTACCCTCATAACCAACTATTTAATCCAGCCTCAAAAATAGCTCTTCACTGCTTAAATTCATGAAGATTAGAAGCACTACAATTTACCAGTCAAAGTCAATTTGGAAAGGTTTGTCCTGAGGGGCCAGGAACAGACTAGCACAGGCAGTGAGAGACTAGTGTCCTGAGCAGACCGGGGTAGGGTGATCTCTGTGGCTAGAGAAGTTATAGGGACCACTCTGCTAAAGGCTAACTGCTCTGCCTTGATTACAAAGCAGTAAACTGGCAGAGAGATTAAAGCCTAAAACAGAGGGTCCTCTAAAAAAATGCCAGAACCTAACGAGATCTGGCTGTAACCATTCAAACCCAGAAGTGACTCAGGCAGACTTTACCGCAGCCCTGTGGTCACATCCTGCAGTTGGGGGTTTTGCGGGGGCAGTTACTAATCTGCATGGCAGGGGGGCACAGCTTGGGCAGCCTCTAATTGGCAGAGTGGGGGGCTCAACCTGGGGCGATAGAACCTCCCCAGCTGACTGAGCTACCCGGGCAGACACTTCCAGTCCCTGCAAATCCATTCACTGCTCAGCTGCTAACACCCATAGCCCCAGGGCGGGATTTGGCTTGGGGTAGTGAAACTCTCACGCTAAGTGTCTAGCCCCAGGGCAGTCGTTATCTCACACAGCAGGAGTTCTTTGCAGGGCACTTTCCCAGCTCCACCCTGCAGGCCTGAGTTACTTTCGGGTGGGAAACTCTTTCCCAGAGCACTCCAGTACCTCCCTGCTTTTTGTAGCCAGCTGGCAGGACAGCTACCCGTCCATATACCTTTCACTGCTCTGCAGAGGAAGCTGGTAACTTGCCTCTGAAGGCAGACCTTACAGGCTCTAACAAAATGAGTAAAAAAATCAAAAGAACAATGGATAGTTTCTAAACAGAAAGAGAACAGCTTTTCAACCTTGAAGAGACTAAAAGCAGACAATCTTCAGACAATTGTTGCTCTCCAATACAAAAGACTCTCCTAGAAGAGACTATTAAAAACCTTAAAAGAGAGCTAGAAGAAAAATGGGGAAAGGAAAGAGAAGCTATGCAAGAGAGCAACAACTTCCTAAAATGTGAATTGGAAAAGATAAAAAACTTCCAAGAAGTTCAGGGAAACAGAATTTGCAAATTGGAAAAAGAAAATAACTCACTAAAAAAAAAAAATAGTGAAATGGAAAAAAATTCCATAGAGCAAAACAACTCAATTGGACAGATACAAAAAGAAGTAAAAAAAAGCTAATGCTAAAAATCAGAACTGAACATAGAAATGACTGATTCATTGAGACATCAAGAATCAGTCAAGCAAAACCAAAGAGTTGATGTTGAAAATTATCTATGCATATGTTTTTAATATAAAAGGAATTGTCTCTAATCACCACATTGTTAAGAGTTAAGTCCATCACAGTTGATCATCACATAACCTTGTTGTTAATGTATACATTGTTGTGTTCACTTCAATCAGCATCAGTTCATGTAAGTCTTTACAGGGTTTTCTGAAATCAGCCTGTTCAGAGAGATATAATATTTGTAAAGTACTTTATAAATATATAAAGCCCTATATAATGTTGGCTAATAATAATAACAACAACCACAAAAAGAACTAATTTTCAGAATTACGGCTCAGTAGTACAAAATATCCAATAATTAAAAAAAAAGTATCAGTACACATTAGATTTCATTTGACTAGAATAAGGAAGTGAATCAAATGTTCTAGAAAGTTAAACTCACAGTAAAATAAAATGAGATTTGAAATTAATAATATAGAACCACAAAATGGTAAAGTTAGGAAGAACCTTATGCTACCCACCAATAGAATGGAACTGCTTTCAGAAGTTAATCAATGATCTTTTAAGGCTAAATTCACAAGTTCCTTTGTTTGACTCTTAAAGCCATTCTTACCTGATCTGGAAATAGTATCATATATTCATCCTTCACTAGAGCTGAGAGATTCTCTATGGTACTTGTATTTCACAACTAGATGGACCGATATTTGGATTAAAAATTAAGCAGACTCTGAATATGTCCCATTTAAAGAGTGTTTCCTTGCACATAAATGGATGGATGATGTTGCCTTAGCCCTTGGAGCTTCAGGCCTTAACTCAACAAAATGTTTGTTAATCCTTTTCATCTCCTCCATAATTGCCTATGCTCAAATTCAGAATATATTTCATGGTATGACACAAAATATTTATGCTGCCATTTGATCCAAAAGGAGAATAATTTGGATTTCTGTTATCTTTTTCTTAATCAAGCCATTCCAATGTAATTTACACAGTAATGAGTTCAGTATTAATGAGGATGGTGACAGCAGTTATAATGATGTGCAGTGCTCAGCATCACCAGTTTCCCGAGGGGCATGGATGATGAGAGTGGAGGGGAGACATGGCAAGGTGCTATGGCTTGGGGGAACAAAAAAGGGGTTAGAAGAATAGATTGGATGAATGTTTTAACTAAGCTTTCTCTACCTTTAGAAATAGGGGTGATGCCTTTTCTGATTCCCCTAGTTCTTTCCCTTTTCAGATTTTCTTATATTTGCTTCCCTGTTTACCCATTGTAGCTCTTAATAGAAGATAAACTCTTTGAGGGGAGAGTCTATTTTGTCTTTGTACCCTGCACCCAGCAAAGAGTCTTGTAAATAGGAGATGCATGATAAATGCTTTTGAATTGAATAGAAAAGAATGGGATGATATCTGATTTGTGGAAAAGAATCAGATATGGTTGGAAGCTCCTATATATACATATCTTTTTATTTGGAAATCTAGATTCTCCTAAGGGCTTGGATTAGCCAGTCCATTTCAAAAGATCCAGACTAGACTCAGAATTTGGAGATAAAAGAATAAGATCTGAATTATAAGGAGCTCAACAGTATTGGGAAAAAGAATCAGGGAGCCCAAATATTTGGAACTTCAAGGAATAATATACAAGCAATGAATCTTTCAGAGTTTTTTCTTTTGGGAATGTCATTTCATAGCTTTCCTCTCATAGGTTTGGCAGCATTGCTAACACAACAGGCCCATTCCCATCTCTGATTGGATTGTGATGCTTTCTTTATTTGGAATGCTCCTTCTTTTCTTGATGACATATCCCAATGGTTCTTAGCCTTTTTTATCTCAAAGCCCCTTTACATTCTTAAAAATTATTGAAGACTTCCTCCCAAGAACTTTTTGTTCATGTGAGTTATATCTATTGATATTTATCATATTAGAAATTAAAGCATCTTAATAGAATTATGAAAATAGTTTTGACTTTATAGACATCTGAAAAAGTCTTGGGGACCCCCAGACTGGAGTATACTGGTAAATATTTAACTACTGACTTTCTGAAAATAATGTGATATGACACACTTTAAAATTTAATCTGCATTATGGACATTTTCTCTATCACTTTTATTCATTAGAAGCTTCCTGGAGGAAGAAGGCTTTAGAGTAGTCCTTAAAGGATAGGAAGCATTTGAGCAGGCAGAAAGGAAGGGGAAGAGTACTTCAAATAAAGGGAATAGCATGTGGAAGGCAAGAAGGTGGAAATATGAATAATGATGAGTAGACTGGCTGACTAGAGTAGTGAGATCAGGAGTAGGGGGTAGACACTTTTCTAGTAAGATCTTGAGTTACTCTGTATAAAGCTCTGTGACTTATTCTTCTTTTGCATCTTCCAGAACACCTAGTAGAAGAGGCATTTGATAAATGACCTGTTGGCTAATTTGATGGATTGATTAATTCTATAGGAAAGTCCTAAACCAGATGCTTGTCTGTCTGAAGCTCCTGGGTAATTGAGCTTTCTCACTGAGGTTATCAGCCATTAACTTAAATTAGTTTATCAGATTCCATAGCAAAGCCCCGAGGATATGGGACAAGAGGATGAAGGGTGTGTGTTGCAGAAAGAAGAGGGCTGGGGGAAGGGGAAAAGAACAAAGGTAGACCTGGAAAAGTAACTCCTAATCTTTTGGTAGAAAGCAATTCCTATTTAGCATAAAAAAGTTTCATGTCTCCCCAGGGGATAATGATTGTATCATTTGGGTCTGTTCACTGAGACAACCAAAGACTACAATGAATCTAGTAAAGTATTTACATGATTTTTATCTTTATCATCACAATAGCACCTACATATATTTTAAAATACTAATACATGTATATCTGAGGCATTGATTCTTACTACAAAAGGTATGTACATAATTTTTTTCATACCGAGTCATTTAATGATGGCTGGTTCTATTTTTCATTTTTTAATAAGCTAAATAAACACCAAATGACAATTCTTTGTGCCCAGATTACTTTTGAGACTTCTTGCAATAACAGCCTTAGTTGTCTCCCCTATCCTCCAAATTAATCGGGAGTCCACATGTTGAGAACTACCAATCTAGAACATGACATACTGCTGAAGGAAGAGAAGATTTTCAAAGAGAAATAGTGTACAGGGCAACCTAAGGGCACTGGACACCTGAAAGGAGGAGCACAGAGACAAAGAAGAATAAAGAAAGGGGAGGTAGGGAAATGCTGAACAAATGTCTTTTATTTTGCAATTGAGCGAAGGGCAGCCCTCTAAACAGAAAAAAATCTAGGACCTTGGCTTTTTTATTTCTGAAATAGATCAAAACTTTAGCTTTTCCTGAGGGATATTGTCTTTTTCATTGGATGTTTGACTATTATTACCCTTCATGCAGGACATTATTACCTGTCTTTAAGTGAATTGTTTTTCTAGTACCAGAACCAGCTTTTCACTGAGCCATCTATACTCTCTTGCCCAGGTTCTCTTGAAACTAAGGGCATGGCATTGGCAGATGGTCAGGTCTAAGGCTGCTGCCTATGACCATGGGTGGAACAAAGGAAAGCTAATTGGTCCACTTGGGGATTGAACCCATGACCTGGGTTTCATTAGCAACAAGCTCTTAGCAGCTGAGCCAACCAGCCACAGAATGACGCTGGAGTGAGGAGGAGAGTTAGGTTAGGAAATCTGAGGCCACAGAACAGGGGTTCTTAACCAGGGGACATTAGATTCCCAATGGGTCTCTGGACAGATTTCAGTGTCTGTGCACTTGGACAGGAAAACTTTGGATAATTGTTATTTCTTTGCAAGCCAATGCACTTTATTTTATGTATTTCAAAAACATTCTAAGCAAGGGGGCATAGAGTTTATCAGCTTGCCCAAACGTCTCATTACACACAAAAAGTTAAGAATCCCTGCCGTAGAGATAGCCATAGAACTCTGCTCATGAATGTTTGAATCTCAGTCTAATAACTCCAACATGTGCCCTAAGACAGAAATATATCAGTATGCTCAGCAGCTAGATTTCAAAAAACAAAACAAAACTCCCCAAAAACTCCAACCAAAAATCCTAACCCCAAATACAAAAAAAATCACAAAAGAAAAACCTCAAAAAGAAAAACATATGCAGAACATACTTTCCCATTTAATCTACATTATTAACATTTTCTTCATTGCTTCTTAAGTGCAGACAATTAATAGAACAATAAATCAACCTTAATTTCTAAGGTGTGCTTGGAATGTTCACACAGAAAATTATTTAACAAATGACTCTCAGGTCAATTCAAGCTAGTTTCATATACATGCCCTCCCTGAGCTCATGATTTATACAATCAAGGTTCCCTACTTTATTTAAGAGACATAGACATAAATGTTCTTAAAAACTTATTTGCGATAGAAGGGGACTTCTAATAGAAGTGAGTAATATTCTCACTTCTAATAAAGTGAGCGTAGATAGCTCAGTGAAAAGCTAGTTCTGGTACTAGAAAGACAATTCACTTAAAGACAGGCAATAATGTCCTGCGTGAAGGGTAATAATAATCAAACATCCAATGAAAAAGACAATATTCTTCAGGAAAAGCTAAAATTTTAATCTATTTCAGAAATAAAAAAACCAATAGAACTTCTATTCCTATAGAAGAGGACTCCTTTTGGGTTAGGAGAAGGTGAATTGGGACATAATAGGGGGCAAAAAATTTTTTTTGAGAAAAAAGTATCAAAAATCAAAGCAAACAACAAGAAGATGAAATCACACACATAAAAGAATTCTAAAAGAAATTTAGGAGATCTAAACAAACAGCAAATTTGTTTTTAGCTTTTGAAATTTAATATGCAGTCAAAATGTGTAAAATAGAAATATAATTTCATATACTAACCTCTTTTTCTTCTTTGTATACTGTATTAAAGTGTTTCTGTTTGTGGGTGATTGTTAAGTTCATAATAAAAAAGGAAAAAAAGTAGAAATTAGGATTTGCAAGTAATGATAATAAAAACAGCAAAAATAATAAACTAGCATTTATTTAGTGCTTACTACATGCCAGGAACTATGCTAAATGCTTCATAACTATCGTCACATTTTGATCCTAAAAACAACTCTGTGAGATATCTCCATTTTACATTTGAGGAAACTGAGGGGAGATTAAGTAACCTGTCTGGGGGTCACACAGCTACTAAATATCTAAATGGATTTAAACTTAGTTTTTCTTGACTTAAGACTCAATGCTCTGTCTACTATATCACCTGCTTATTCAAGGAATCCTTGCGTGAGGAGGATCTTTTGATTAAATCCTAAAATACTTTTTTATTTAAAAGACAATTTATGAAGAATATTTTTATAAAGTGAATCATCATCTCCTAATATAAACCATCCTTCCAATAGATATTGAACAGTGGAAGTATAGTCCAATTGTTGACTTGTAGACAGACTTTGCTCAAGAATGGAAATTCTCACATGGGTTATTATAAAATATAATTAAGGATGTTGGCATAATTGTGGGTTGAGAGGGTGGGAAAACTAAGCTTGTTTCTCTTTTGGTTCCTCAATCTGTGAACTTTTTATTAAGTTTTTTCAGCCACATCTAACTCATCATGACCCTATTTGGGGTTTTTCTATGCAAAGATACCTTAGTGTTTTCCCATGACCTTCTCCCGTTCATTTTACAGATGTGAAATTGTGACAAAGAGGGTTAAGTGACTTGCCTGGGGTCACACAGCTAGTTAAGTTAATTACTATCTGAGGTTGGGTTTGAGTTTGGGAAGAAGTTTTCCTGATTCCAGGCTTAGTGGTCTATCCACTGCATGACTTAGCTGCTCTAATCTGTCAACTTAAAATTACATTTTAAAAAGAAAATGATTTTTCTCCGCTGTCTCTCTGTCACATGTATGAATTGAAAGATGGCTGTATAAGATCATTAACCTTCTATACCCAAGGCTAAGACCATGTAAAGAAGACTTTCTGCCTTGATTAAATCTGTTAGTACTTGGAAACCAGTTTGTACATGTTAGCTCCCTATTCTGAAATGTAAAGATTGTGAAGGAAAATATAAGGGCTTCTGGCATAATTAAGTTTTTTAGGTCAATAAATTTTTCTGCAGAGTATGACTTCTAATTGTGAAATGCAAGAAGTATCATAGTAACTGACATGTCACTTCCCTTGCCTCTAACATGATGGATCTGGTAATGATTTGGGGGAATGTCACAAAATCTCTCTGCCTTATGCTTCCATCCAAGAAAACCCTAGAAATGACATTTGTTTTGATCTCCTCAAAAAGGTCCTCAGCAACCCAGCAAAGTACTCAGCTTAAACAAAATAAAATATAGAATTGATATATTTTTTTTAACCTGGCAAAAAATTCAAAATGAACTCACACTGAACCTATAGACATTCAAGAAAATGTTTCCTCCTTCCTCCTTATTGTCCTTCCCATAGATAGTTAGTTCTACTTTACATGGTTTGGGATTCCCAACTGTCAATCCCCCTCTCTCTGTCTCTGTCTCTCTTTTTGTCTTTTTCTGTATCTGTCTATCTCTGGGTCTGAGTCTCTCTCTTTTATTCTGTCTCTGTCTCTCTCTGTGTCTCTGTGTATCTGTCTTTGTCTCTGTCTCTCTCTCTGTGCCTGTGTGTCTGTCTAGGAAGCATGTTGCTTCTCCCCCTCCACACATACACATTGTCTCCTAGGAATGATGGGGAGTTGCATATCTGAAAGCCTGCTACATAAAATACTTTCTTTCATTTACCTTGTGAGGGCAGCTATGTGGCATTGTGGATAGAATGCCAGGCCTCTAAGTTAAGAAAACCTAAATTCAAATTTGGCCTCAGACACTTATTAGCTATATGACCTTGGCAAGTCACTTAACCCTGTTTGTCTTGTTTTTCTCATCTGTAAGAAGAACTGGAGAAGGAAATTGCAAACTATTCCAGTTTTTTTTAACTAAGAAAACCTTGAATAGGGTCACAAAAAGTTGGACATGACTGAAACATCTGAAAAACAACAAATCTTGTGAGCAAATAGAAATTACATTTCATGGTTGTGTTTGCATTTCATGTGTAGGATTCTGGCTGACAAACTCAATTTATTGTGCTAAAAGCCTTAATTAAGATATTTAGCTTTGGAAACAGAAGGCTTAATGGAAGTATATTGTGAATCTACTGAAAGGTCTTTCCTCCCTATAGGTATTAACTGATACTCTTTCATTGTCTGTGATGTAATGAGACAGAGTTCAATGAGACAACATGAATTTAGTATCTTAATATTTTTGGTGGATGTACAATTCAGCGTTTTCCAAATATTTTTGCTTTGCCATCAGCAGTCAATAACAGGTTGGTTTCCCAGAATACTACTATTACCTCTTATATGCCTATCTGGATTAATTTTTCTTCTCATATTTTATTCTCCCAAGTAAGGAATCCTTATCCTAATATGTTTCAACAGAGACTCTTCCCCTCCCAAAGTTATTTATTTATTATTTATTCATTCATTCATTTGTTTGTTTGTTTTGGCTAAGTGGTTGTTACCTAGACTTAATCACTGAATGGGTGCAATCTCAGTTAAACTGAGACCTGTTGAAGACCTTAGCTTAAAAAAGCCAAGATCTCCCATTGCATCCAGTCATCCTGATCTATATCTTGCCACTGGCCCCAAATGGTACTGGAGGGGGAAAGTGAGGCAGGTGACCTTGCCCAGCCTCCCTCATTTAAATCCATTCACTTGCATATCATAGCATCATCTCCTTGATGTCATGGTCCTCTTTGAGAATGAAGGACAGACAACAGCAAAAATGGGTGACCAGAAGCAGCCAGAAATCAAGTGAAAGGCCAGGGAAATGGCATAAATGGAGATTGAATAGCTGTGCTGAGGAGTCAGAATTCATCTGTACTCAACAGGGCTATCTCATTACCCTCTTGAAGCTGCCATCCTACTTCGGAAAAAAAGCTTTTTTTTTTCCTTCATGAAAATAAATTCATGTGCCCTCATTAGAGAGTTTATCCTAAAGAGCAACGCCTGATTTCTGCTTTGAAAATAGTTACACTTCTTCCTTCCCTCTCCTCTTAAGAACAAGTTTGTTTGCTATTGGGAATGAAAACAACATTATTTCAAACAGTGAGTGTATTTATTCCAACAACTATAATTTTTGTAGATATTGTTCAAAATGGCTGCCTTCCTGAAGACTGACAGCCCTTCAACTACAGTAGACTGGAAAAGAGTCCCCTGTCCTCCTCCCCACCCCCACCTCCCACCCCCCACTTCCATTTTTTTCCCCTTGAGAAGTGGAAAAAAATAAAAAACCTAAAATTTCCTCATGGCTCTTCATGGCTCTGGTGCTAATTGTCTATTGGCATAAATGACAGTGAGGGTGGGGAGATACTGCCCCCATCTCCATAGATACCACATGTTAAATTCAATTTATTTATTTTGTTGAGACAATTGAGGTTAAGTGACTTGCCCAGGGACCTATAGCCAGGAAGTATTAAGTGCCTGAGGTCATAGTTGAACTCAGGTCCTTCTGACTTCAGAACTGGTGCTCTATTCACTGTACTACCTAGCTGCCCAGAATTCAATTTGTTTAAAAAAGACATTCTCTTGGGAGACTTTGAGTTTTTAGTTTTGTCAACTGCACACACCTTTATCTTTGCTGTAATACACTTCTGGGTAATGAGGATGGAAACCAGTTGTTTTCCATATTTAGTAAAATTGTAATGAATATGAATGGGACTGATTGGATTAAGCTTTCTCAGTATTGAGACTAGGTCACATGATTCCTATTCTTGGACCTTGGGAGTTACATGGTCTCTAAAGGTCAGACCCACAAGAAATGACATGACCCTCAGGAAGCAGTTAACATTGGTCAAGGATGGCTCCATCCTTTTAGACTATTCAATGAAAAAGCTAAGAATTTTTGCCTTTTAAATCCTGGACAAGGTGGAAGCTGGACAGATTGGATGCCTCCTGGATGTGTTGGGCCTCTCCCTGCAGGGACTAAATAAACTTTCTCTTTGTACCTGAAGATGTCCCTGATTAGTTAATCTGGGAAAGGGGGTCCTTCCTGTCCCACACAAATGGAAATAGAATTAATTGATAGCAAGAAAAATTCAGATTAGATTTCCAATATCATCTCTCCAGTCTAAAAACACTGGCTGATATCCATCTATGATCCGCAAGTTTAGGAGCCTGTGTCTATTAACTCTGATTTTCAAACCAAATGATTCTGACAACTAAATGGGTTTGTTGATTGAACTGATGGTTGCTGTTTAGCATAGGCTTTTAGGCAACAATGCATTAGTATCTCAGTTTTTTTTTTTTTTAACATTGTTATTATTATTTTTTGTTATTGTTGCCAGATTAATTAAAAAATTAATGTGATAAGAATTTCTGTAAAAATGCCAGGGCACTAAGTTAGGATTGAAATAGAATGGGCAGGAAAAGGTGAGAAGACTTGGGACTGAAATTGTTATGCCACAGTTCTCTTTAACTGTCCTGACTCAGTTTCCCTGTAAAAGTTTCCCTTGTCTCAGTTTCCTTAATTGTTCTGTCTCAATCTCTTATAAATTAGCAAGATAAGAGAGTAGATTCCTGACTGTTTTGTGTCCTCAAGGATTTACAATATCCTTTAGAATATTCCAAGATTAACCCATGATATCTTTACTTCTTTGTCTCTGGAATTTTTAGGTTTTATGGCTTCCCCTCCCTGATAAAAAAACTTTCCCTCCCTTTCTCTTCTTTGTCTCCAAAAAGGTATTTAAGAAGTTGGGGTTCCTTCATTCAGGGCTGGAGAATGGCGGCTGGCAGTTGTATGCTGGACGCTGGATTCTTTGGGTCCTCCAGCCCTGGGACCAATATGGATTCCTTGGTCCCAGTATACTTATCTCTGTCTGACTGGATAATCTGAGACGAGAGTCCTGTCCAGTCAATCTTACTCTCCCATTAATAAAATATTAAAACTCTCTAATCTCTCTCCTGCCTCAGTTTCTCCGGCATTACAAAATGTTCCAAACAATATAAACTATAAATATCTAGTGTTAATTTTGTTCTTTTTTCCCATAAAAAAAGGATGGAGCAGGGAGGAGGAAGAAGAGAAGTAATATTTTACCAACAGGATTTGATGAATTAAAAAACAAACATAACAATCAACTGCGAATGTGAATAGGATAAAAAAAGGAGGGTGACAGAAAAGATTAGGAAGCAAAATCAAACAATTTGTTGTTTACAAGAAACACTCTTAAAGCATAAAAATGCATACAGAGTTAAAATGAATAGAATGTATTATGTCTCAGCTGAATTAAAAAAAAAAGCTGGAGTAACAGTCTTAATCTTAAAGCAGGCAACAATAAATATGAGAAAGTAAAGAGAGACAAATAGTAAAAATGTATTATATTTAAAGGCACCATAAGTCATGAAACAATTTCAGCATTAAACATATATAAACATATTTCAGTATTAAACATATATAACCAAATATATAGCTCTCTCTTTTTCCCTTTCCTCTATTTCACAGCCTCTTGACATCATCCTTTACTATCTTCAACTTTACTCCAATTTCTGATGAAGATAGATGGGACTCCTCATTTTCGAGGCCAATCCCTTTACAGATATTTTGGATCCTCATCTCCTGCTGACTTCTTCAGCAACTTGTGGGCACTATCATCTTTTCCACTTATTCTATCATTCCAATCCATCCATTCCTTTAATCTATAGTCTTTCCCAATCTATGTTCCTTCCCAGCTGCTTACAAACATACCCACGTCTTCCTCATTCTTGCACAACCCTCACTAGATCCTACTGTGGAATGTCCTTCTTGTCAATTAAATTCCTTGGGGAAAAGCCTACTATACTTGTCAACTACAGTTCTCTCTCTCATTCTTTATTAAACTATTTTTTTGACTTCTGACTTTAGCATTCAACTTGTGTTTTTTTCCAAAAATATCTTTCAATTGTTAGATTTAATGGTCTTTTTCACAATCCTCGTCCTTCTTGCATTCTCTATCTGACTATTCCTTCTGAGTCTCCTTGTTAGCTCTTCATCTATGTCTTGTTCACTATCTATGGATATGGATGGCTATCTGGAAGACAGAGTGAAAGAAATGTGAGGAAATCTAGAAAATGCAAAAACAATAGATTTCACTATTTTTAAAAGGAGTAATATGGGAGTTCAAAGGAAAGAGTGATTATTGTGGATTAATCAGAGAAGCTTCATGGGAGAGGAAGTAGCATTTGATTTAGATTTTTGAAGGATATATTGTACCAACGGGTAAAGAGATCAGTAAAATCTCAGACTCAGAGATATTCTATAGAATAGGGAATAAACCAGAATCTATCAACAATGAATCAATTGTCTTCTATTAAAGACCTATGTGACAGATTACAGTAGGCACAAATGCATAGAGGAGAGAAAGAACAGATGAAAAGGAAGGAAGAGGGGAAAAGACCTATGATGTGCTAGGTGTGATGGGAAGAGAAGGAAGAAAAATAAAATAATCTTTGCCCTTAAAGAGTTTTCATTCTATTAGAAGTTTGTAAATAATAGGATAAAAGGTGGAATAGGGTGAAGACAGATTATGGATGAACTTGAGGTAATCTTGCAGGTTTATGGAGATACAATGATTATTTTTGAGAAGTGATTAGCTTCCTGCACAAAAGGGTATCTGTTCTAGCTGCCCTTGTTCTTTTTTTTTTTTTAAATATTTTATTTAAACATTTTCAATAGTATTTTATTTTCCAAATACATTTTAAAGATAGTTTTCAACATTCATTTTTGTAAGACTTTCTGCTCTAAATTTCCCCCCCCCCCCTTCCTCCCTTACTTCCTCTTTCCTCAAGACAGCAAGTAATCTGATATAGGTTGGATATATGCAATTCTTTTAAACATATTTTCATATTTGTCATTTTGTATAAAAATTAGATCAAAAAGGGAAAACCTATAAGAGAGAAAAAAGCAAAGTTTCTGCATGTGAATGGCATTTTTCATCTTAATTCTTTTGGAATTGCCTTGAATCATTGCATTGTTGAGAAGAGTTGATCATGATATAATCTTGTGGTTACTGTATTCAGTGTTTTCTTGGTTCTGCTGAGCATCAGTTCATGTCTTTTCAGGCTTTTATGAAATCAGCCTCTTCATCATGTTTTATAGAACAATAATATTCTATTACACTCACATACCACAACTTAATCAATTATTCCCAAACTGATAGGCATTGCCTCAATTTCTAGTTCCCTGGAAAAAACCACTGCAAAAATGGGTCCTTTCCTCTCTTTTATGATCTCTTTGGAATGTGGACCCAGTTCAGATATTGCTGGATCAAAGGGAATGCACTGTTTTAAAATCCTTTGCGCATAGTTCCAAATTGCTATCTAGAATAATTGGATCATTTTACAACTCCACCAACAATGCATTTGTATGTCACCCACATCTTCTCCAACATTTATCATTATCTTTTCCCATCATCTTATCCAATCTAAGAGGTGTGAAGTGGTACCTCAGAATTGTCTTAATTTGCATTTCTTTAATCAGTAATGATTTCAAACTTTTTTTTTTCATTTGATGAGAAATAATCTTAATATCTTTATCTGAAAATTATCTATTCATATCTTTTGACAATTTCTCACTAGGGTAATGATTTGTATTCTTATAAATATGACTCAGTTCTCTATTTTAGAAATGAGCTGTTCTTGTTCTTTATGTGAGGAAGATTAGCATAGCTAAACTCTGGGAAGTTGTGATATAATTAACATAATATTTATTAAGTGCCTATATTAGATGTTGGTAATGTAAAGACAAAAACGAAACAGTCTTTGACTTCAGGAAGCTTATGTTCTAAGAAAGGAGAACAATATCTCCTCTGTCAAGTGACAAGAAAAATGCATTAGGAATTAGGAGAATTAGATTCTTGTCTTAACTTTGCCACTAATTTGGGCAAGTCACTTCCCCTCTCTGTGCCTCAGTTTCTCCAGCTGTAAAATGAATGTGTTGAACAAAATGGTTTCTGAATTGAACTAAGATTTGATGATTCTTTAATCCTAGTGAATCTGATTTGTAAATGATCCTTCCTTCATTAGTTTATTGCTAAATGATAAAGAAGATTGCATCATCCAATGTCAGAGAGTAGTAAGTCTCATTCCTCATCTCAGCCCCTCTACTCCCTTGGGGAATTTGTTAATAAACTGGGACATCTTATTTCCAAAGCATTCTTTTGAAGTTCTGATCACTGCTCCTTTGATGCAGGAATGTTTTGCATGACCACCCCTTATAACTACATAAGCAAGATAATGTTTTTTTAAACACTCAATAGAAGACAGAGGGGCCTGATGCCTGATGAAAAAGCACAGAAATATAAAAATGAAGAAAGAAAGAAATGAGGCGGGAGATAGTGATATGTTTTTGTTTTATTTTCTAATGGCCTTGATTTTTGTTTCTCCTATTTCCTACCTTTGAATTAATAGACAGCAAAAATCCTATTGCCAGGTTTTCACATGAACTGTTTGTCTCCACCTGAGAGGTGAGTTTTTAAGTCTCCTGTCAAGGGCCTAATGGTGCAGTACATTCCTCTGTATCATATTTTCTTATGCTTAACCTCTAAATGGCATGGTAGCTGAGCAGGTTGGAAACTGGTACTAATGAAGCCAGTATCCCAGTTGCCTTTATTCTGTTTCATAGCTTCAGGAGGCTCCCTGGGGTCCTAGTAAATGTGTGCTGTTCCTGAAGCTGAGCAGGTCAGATGAAGGTGTGTGTATGTGCTCCAGTAAATGTGTGCTGTACCTGAGGGTGAGCCAGTTAGAAGAGGATGTGTGTGTGTGTGTGTGTGTGTGTGTGTATCAATAAAATTCAGCCCTATTCCTGAGTGAATAACTCAAAGTAAGGAACCTAGAGCAGGAGTACCATCTTTGTACAGGAGGATGCTGGGATTCATTTAAAATCTTCTTTAGCCTTCAAAGGAGTCTGGTCCTGAGAAGTGTTTTAGAGTTTTTACTGTGCCTCTGTGGTACATTGGTCTCTCCCTAGTATTAGATGCTTTTCACTCTTTTCCATGTGACACAAATCATGTTAATACGTTACATGTGAATCAGAGTTCTTATAAGTACTGATTTGTCACAAGCCAGAAATGGCCTAAGAAAATAGAGATTTGAGCAAGAAAGATACACTGATAGAGATATAGAAACAGAAATAGAAAGAGGAGGGAAAGATGGAAGGGGAGGAAATGGGGAGAGAGATATATAGAGACAGAGAGAGAGAATGAGAGGAGAGAGAGTATGTATGTGGGGGTAAAATATAAATAAATCAAGTGGTTTAAGAAGGAGAGAAAGAAGATATGTTTCACCCCCTTCCCCAACTTGGTGAAAAAAGATCATCAAGGGCTGAGTTTGACAAAATCTAGAGTTGAAATTTCTAAATACAGCTTTTCTGTTCAAATGACTAAGGAAACATTCAGTAACTCAACAGTATACTTACCTACAATATGTATTTCAGATTAACAGGACAAAGCATTTAAAAGAGTCATAGAAGTTACATAGTCCAAATTCATTGTATAGATAAAAACACAAACATTCCTTCCTCACATTGGAAAGCATTTTCCCCCCAAATTATGATGCCTCTGAAGACGCTCATTGGAAGTGGGGTGCTAATGAGAATTAAAGGCACTTAAGGTAAAAAGAATTATATATCCTTTTCAGAGGGAGACAATGTGGCAAATGGATCGGTGGATAGTAAAGCTGGGATCAGTCAGGAAAACCTGAGTTTAGATGTAGCCTTTATAAAAATCTGGCCATTGACCTCCTCCTCAAGGCACAGTTTCTCTAAGAAAAAATCTTCTGACCCCAGGTGACTCCAAGAGAAATTATAGAGCATGTCTAGCTCTGCATTGGTGGAGGGAGTTTCTTCATTTACTGTTCCCTATACCAATAAAATCAAGCTTCAGTCCAATCTCCACCCTGCCAAGGCATTCCAAAACCAAATAAACAAAAAAAGGCTGAAAGAAGTCTCAATAGGAAAATGATTTTTTACTGTTTTAGGTGGAAGGGGGAGATAAGACTAAAAACAGCTGCAGGAAGGGAGGGAACCTTGGTGGTTTATCACATTGTGTTTCTATCTTTGGTTTTCACAATTAAAAGTTGTTTTCTGCTTGTAATTTTATTTGTTCAAGGACTGGTGACTTTTGACAGGAACTGGGCAAAAGGGGGCAGGGAACACTTCCCTCTTCTAACAAACTTAAATGTGGAGGTCAATCATAGAGTGAAGCAGTGCCCTAGGCCCCTGGCTGCCCAGCCTGGGAACTCCTGTGGTTTTTTCCCTTGAAAACTGGTTTGTATTAAAAAGACAGTAATTGCTGAAAAGAGCCTCTTCACAGGTTGTAAACACTATGAAACAACTGTGATTAGCTACCCCCCTCCTTTCCTAATACAAAAGAAGTCTTTAGTCAACTTTTGGCTGCAGCTTATGTATGTAAATGGTACTGGATAGCAAATCTTGACCCTTCGTATGGAGGTCAGGAGGAAAATAATGTCTACTTATTTTCTGCTTCCTAATTCAGGAACTGGTAAATTTGATGAACAAAATCCCTGAGCTATAAAATGACATGTATGTAGCATTAGTACTATTTTCATATTCGATGAAAAAACCCCCAAAATCTCTTTTATAGGAATTAGTGCTAGAAGGAACTTTCCAAATCATATAGCCAGTCTAACATTATTTTTTTTTTTTACAAAGGAGGAAACTAAGGCAAAGAGGGGCCAAGGGATTTGCCCTAAAATTGATAAATTCAGAATCTGAACTCAGCTTTTTTGTCTGAGAGTCCATCACTATTTCCACTTGACTGCATAGGAATACTTTTCATCTTTCTTTCCTACCCTCTCCAATCTTCCTTTATGTTTTGTTCTGTTCCCTAAGAAATCAAATGGTATAGGAGAAATGAAGCATATGTATGAATAGGAAGTACCATGTCTTTTATATGCCCTTTAATATGCTGAGATCTCTTGAAGATTTCATGTTAGTGTCCTGAGGACATCAGAAACAGTTTCTCAACAGATAGTGAAGATTCTAAGTGTACAGACAAATTACAAATTAGGCAAACGTCAGGGTACAGATTAGATTCAAAGCTGATCTTTACTGGCTTCCTTATTTAATCTGAGTTTATAAAGATCCCAGAATGTCAGAGCTGACAACGACCTTGGATATTACTCAGTCTAACCCTTTCATTTTATTTTTATTGATGCCTTTTATCTTAACATTACATTCATTTCAGAATGTATACCCCCACTTCCCACCCTGTGAGTGTCCATTTGAAACAGAAATTTTAAAAGAAAGAGAGAATAAAAAAACAGTTCAGCAAAAATAGCCAACTTATTGACCATATGCAGTAAGATATGTTAACACTTGATTCTCAGAGTTCTCCCCACCCCTATGTAAAAAAAAACAAAACAAAACGGAAAGGGCTGCATTTTCTCAATTCCTTTGAAAGACCAAATTTGATCATTACAATAGTACAAAGTTCAGTTTCATGTAACTGCTTCCTCCCCTTCCCCCATTTACATTGTTGTAGTCATTTGCTGTTTTCCTGATTCTACTTACTGTTCATCTAAGTTTGAGTTTCTCTGAATTTTTCATATTTGTTTTTTCCTGTAACATTCCATTAAATTCATGTTCCCTAACTTATTTAGTCATTCCCCAAGTGATTGTGAATATAGTTGAAGAATTATAGTTAAAGAAACTGAGTTTTATATAGCAGAAGTTCAAACTTAACAATGCTAATAATAGCATTCAAACATAGGTATAAAATTAGTGCATATACCATTATGCCATGCTATATTTTCCTCTGGCTTCTCCCAATTTAATCTTCCTTTGGTGTTGGATTCTTACTAACTAAAGGGTCTCTCTAATGGCCCTCTTCTTCTTATGTTCTGTTCAGTTCCTTTCCCCTCTGTTTCTTCCTTTCTTTTCTGCACATTAGAACCATAATAGACCCATCAAATCTTAAGGAGAAGTCATTATCCTAGATTTTCTCTCCCTCTCCCTATTTCCTGTCTATTCAAGTCATGGATAATAAAAACCTTTAAAAGTATTAATACTTTTGGGCCCAAGACTTGGCATATCCAATTATGTGAATAACAGAATCAATTTCTTCTGAGCACATCACGTGTCCCATCTGTACTACCTTGTCTTTTGGGAGTCTGATGAGTACTCCAATACTTGTGAGAAAAACTCAGGTCTGCCCATATCAGAATCCTCTACTCGATAAACTCCAGTGGCTTCCTGTATTACCTCCATTGTCAAAGATAAACACTTCTGTTTGATATTTAATGCTCTTTTCAACTTAGTTCTATTCTACCTTTCTGATCTTCAGGGAGACAAATTCTTAAGGAAATAATCTGAAGCAATTTATTATGTATTAAGTATAATAGAAAGACTATTGATGTTAATTTTTACTTAATATCCAAAGGACCTTTGAGTTAATTCTGCTGTCCTTAGATATAACTTGGCTTATATTGTTGTTGTCCAGTCTTGTCCAACTCTTTGTGGTTCCTTGGAGCATATTGTCCATGGGATATTCCTGGTAAAGATACTGGACTATTTTGCCATTTTCTTCTCCAATTGATTAAGGCAAATATAGGTGATGTGACTTGCCCTGTGTCACACAGCTACTAAGTGTCTGAGCCTGAATTTGAACTCAGATCTTCCTGACTCCAGGCCCTGTGTTCCGTCCCTTGAACCATCTAGCTGGTCTCTATATTATAATTTCATTAATTCTTTCTTATTTATTTATTTTTGTCAAACAGCTTACTTTTTCAATGAACAAA
The DNA here is from genome assembly GCF_016432865.1 of Antechinus flavipes. NCBI lineage: Eukaryota > Metazoa > Chordata > Mammalia > Dasyuromorphia > Dasyuridae > Antechinus > Antechinus flavipes. The sequence goes on along the minus strand of NC_067400.1, from coordinate 338,559,939 downwards.
AAAACTACCTTTTATCCCTTCTATCTCCAATCTCATTGAAAAAGAAAAGAAAACAAGCCATTATAGTTGGGACTTTTGGGTTTATCAAATATTATATTACTGTCCTTACATGTTCTTTATTTTTTTTTTTACCTAATTTTGTTCCACAGGTCAACTGTTCCATTAAAAAAAATGAAGTTTTTGTTTTTTTCTGTCACAATAGTATCCCAAGTATCCCTTCTTCTCCCTCTCCCCAAGAGTCATCCCCTATGATATATAGGATTTTTTTTTAAGAGAAGAAAAAAAAGTCAGCAAAATAATACACCAAGAAAGTCCAAAAACATGTGTCATATATGTGATATCTCTAGTTCCTATACAGAGGGATTGGAGATGTCTTTTTTTATTTCTTCATTTGATTCTTACTTCATCTTTATAGTTTTGGCATATTATTTTTTTCATTTTTTTGTAAATGTTTCCATTTACATTGTTACAGTTACTGTCTATATCATTTTCTTGACTTTGCTTATTTCACTCTGCATCAGTTTATGTAGATTTTTCCATGGTTTTCTGTATTTATAAAATCATCATTTCTTATACTGTAACAGTGTTTCATTACATTAATGTACCACGATTTTTTATCATTCACTAATCAATGAACTTTGCTATCTTAGCATCTACTTAGATATTTTTAGTATCTGCTTTGTTTCCAATTCTTGGATATCACACAAAAAAACAAAAAACAAAAAACAAAAAAGTGCTATAAATATTTTGGAGTTTGTGGGGACTTTTATCTTAGTAATGGCTTCCTTGAGGTATGTGACCATTAATTAAGTCTCTGATTCAAACCTGGTCATTTTAATCACTTTACTTGCATAATTCTAAATAGCTTTCCAAAATGATTGTACTATTTCATAGCTTCACCAACAACATCTGATTATCTTCTCACTATTTCTTCAACATTGATTGCTGTCATTTTGAGGTCATTTTTGCCAATTTGCTAGGTGTGAGGTGAAAGTTTTGATAAGCATTTATCTTTTTATTAGAGATTTGGCGCATTCTTCTTCCCCCCCTTGTTCCCCCCAACCTCCCCTTCCCCCAGCATGGGGTTGTGAATACTTTGCAGTTCTTTTGAGAACTGTTTGTTCATCCTTTGACCATTGATCTATTAGGGAATGCTGTTAGTCATACAAACACATGCATATTTATGTTTGTACATAAAATGTATATATAGATAATGTCTTAGAAATAAAACTTTTGTCAGAGAAATTTGATACAAAGATTTTCTTCCATTTGACCACTTATTTTCTTGTCTTACAACAATGTTGTCTGTGCAGAAGCTTTTCAGTTTCAAGTATCTAAGTTATCTTTTCTTGTTTTATTTTTTATAATTACATCTATATCTTGTTTGATTAAGAATACATCTCTTGCCCATGATTATGAAAAGTATAAAAACTGTTTTTTTAAAAATTACATATCTATATCTAATCTATTTATATCTATATATATCTGTAATGTTAAGGGAGACATATCCATTTAAAATATATTGTGTAATATAGTATAATTGTTAGTCCAAGTCTAAATTCTGCCAGACTATTTGTTTTCCAGTTTTCCGAGAAGTTAAAATAAATCAGATATGGAGCTTTTCCTTACATATTTTGTTTTCCACTTTATTAAACATTGGGTCCTTGAGTTCTATTGTTTCTCAATCTCTCTTCTCTTCTCTGTTCCACTGATTTATTTTTCTGTTTTTAAAGTGATATAAAGTGGTTTTGATGAGTGCTACTTTATATTATGATTAGAGGTCTCAAAGTGCTATTCCCTTTCATATTTATTTCTTTTCAATATTTTCCTTGATCTTCTAGATCCTTTGTTTTTTAAAATGGATTTTGTTATTATTTTGTCAAGTTTTGTAAAGTTTCCTATTGATAATTTGATTATGATAGCATTAAAATTATAAGCTAATTTTGGTATTTTTATTTTTATTATATTGGCATGATCTAGCATGAGTACTAGATATTCCTCTATCTAGGTTATTCTTTAAAACTTTAAAAATGAATTGTAATGGAATATTTACACAACTTTTATGTACTTTGGGTGGCTGATTTTCAGATACTTTATATTTTGTTGTTATTTAGAATGGGATTTCCCTTTCTATTGTTTCTTTGTTTTGTTCTTATTATATAGAAATGCTGTTAGATTTTTGATGATTCATTTTGTAGCCTGCAACTTTGTTGAAGCTAGTAACTATTTCAAAGAGCATTTTTGCTGATTCTCTGATTTTCCAAGTAAACCATCACATCTCTATTCCTTTATTTTTTCTCTTCTCTTATTGTAGTTGCTAGCATTTCTAAAATTATATCAAATAAAAGTTTATGTATAAAAATTTATATATTCTATAACAAATAAGAGTAGGTATATTTGCTTCACTTCTCTATTTATTGGGAAAAGTTCCACTCTATCCCCATTGCATATGAAGACTATCTTTGGTTTTAAATAGATATTTAAAAATATTAATAAAGCTCCTGCTATACCTATACTTTATAAAGTTTTTGTCATAAAAGTTTGTCAAAGCTTTTTCTGTATCTATGGAGAAGATCCTACAATTTTGAATGGTTTGATTTTTAATAGGATTAATTATGATGATTATTTTCCTAATGTTCAACCATCATTGAATTCCTGGTATAAATCCTACTTGATTAATATGAATACTTTTTTTTGCATAAATCACTTTAGTCTATTTGATAAGATTTTGTTTAAATTTTTTGAGTTAATATTCACTAATGATATTGGCCTGTAGCTATCTTTCTGTGTTTTATTTGTCCCTGGTTTAGAGATTAGAATTTTATCTCATAAAAAGATTTTTGGTAATGTTCTTCCTTATTTCTTTTTAAAGAATAAGTTGGGGGCAGCTAGGTGGTGCAGTAGATAGAGCTCCAGCCCTGAAATGAGGAGTTCAAATCTGGTCTCAAGACACTTTAACACTTCCTAGCTGTGTGACCCTGGGCAAGTCATTAAACCCCAATTGCCTCTTAAAAAAAAAAAGTTGTAAAGCATCATCTAATTATTCTTTAACAGTTTGATGATGAAATTGTTAATCCATTATGTCTAGATGTTTTGTTTTGTTTTTCTCTTTGGTAGTTCCTTTTCAGGTAGATTAATTTTCTTTTCTAAGATCAGATTAAGATCTCAATCTGGTCTTCTGATAATTTTGAGTATTTGCCATATTTGAAGACATGACTCTATTTCTTTTGTTTCTTAATATTGTTACCATATAACTGCATAATATATTTTGTTCCTTCTTTTTATTTGGTTGTAGATAGATAACTATTGTTCATAAAAGATCTCCAAAGAGATGTAGAAAATACACTAGATTGAATCCTGATTGGGAAATGCAAGAAAAAGTCATATTTTCCTACCTTCAAGTTATCACAAGGAGACACAATGAGATTTCTGACGATACTGGAGTTGGGGTTTGGTCAGGAACACAGGCTTTGTGGAACATTCCAGTGCACAGAAACTGAAACAGGGTAGAAATTGTATGAAATCCCAGACCTATACTGGGTAACCTGGACCTCATGCATATGGCAACAACACATGCCAATTGGCTGCTTTTTCATCGACAACTCAATTCTGAATCATAGATCCAGGGTAGATTGAGGAGGGGACTTTTATCCAAAGTTGGCAGTTCTGGGTAAGAAGTGGAAACTGATTTTACCCTGTGAACTAAGTAAAGACTTGCTTGTACAGAAGCAAGCAGCAATTGAATGGCTCAGATTCCAGGAAATTATGGAAACTTTTCTTGAATAATTATGTTGTGAAACTAGAAATCTATATAAACAAAGAAAAAGAGGTAGGGGAAATGGCTGACATATCAACTTCACTTTCATTTGAATTGATTAAGGGAGGGAAGACCATACATATACACAGAGCTGGGTAAACAAATACATTTTATTCAACAGGAGTATTGGAGGAATAGGGAAGAAAACAAGGGCTAATTGGAAGGAAGGTGGTTTAAAGAAAAGATAAATTCTAAATAAAACAAACTCTAAGAATATAGAAAAATATTTGTAACTCTTTTTGAGATGTCAAAGAATGGGAATATGACAGGGTGTCCAGCAATTGGAAAGTGGATGAACAAGTTTTGATATATAAATAAATGTGATAAATTGTTCTGTAAGAAATGATGAAGAGGATGATTTCAGAGAAACCTGGGAAGACTTATATGAACTGATATAGACTGAAGTGATCAAAACCAGGAACAATTTGTACAATAATTGAAGTACTTATTTTGCAATACTTTGCAATACTTAAGACTTGTGAGAACTGAAGCAGAAATATAAACAAACCAAAGGAACAACTTGTAAAATGAAAAGATTGTAAAGACAAACAATTCTTAAGAACTCTGAGTAGCATAATGACCAATCCAGAGTCCTAATCATGAAACATATTACTCATCTCCTTATACATGAAAGACTCAGAGGGCAAAATAGTGTGTATATGTGTGCATATACATATCGTATTTATCTATGTGCATTTATGTATATGTGAATATGCATGTGTTTTCATATGTATGTATGTATATATTCCTGGACATGGACAATACTGAAATTTGCTTTGCTTGACTATATATATTTAACTCATTTTCACTCTTTTTGTTGTTGTTTACATTTTATTTTGTTTTTCTTTTTTTTTCTGGTTTGATTTGATTTTTCTTGTGTGATAAAATAACTGTATAAATATGTATGCATATATTGGATTTAACATATATTTCTATCATGTTTAACATATATTGGATGACTTGCCATTCAGGGGAGGGTATGGGAGAAGGAACAGAAAAATTGGAATACAAGGTTTGCAAGGGCTGATGTTAAAGAATTGTCCATGCATATGTTTTGAAAAATAAAAAGCTTTAATAAAGAAAAAAAATATTTCTATTTTGGGTTATTGTTGTTTTTAATTGTTAGTTGGGGTATAGCAAATGGTAGAGAGAAAAGACAGGTTTTTGATGATTAAAAAATAGATACTGCTCATTTTTGTTAAGGAAAGATCCAATAATTCCTATTATAAATTATCCAAAAATTTTTAAAAAAATTTAAAAATAGGAATGGTTCTTATATCTTATTTAAATCCTTTTCAGAAACTATAATGATTTTTGTTGTTCTTGTGATTAAGAATAGCCATTTATGTGCTTAGTTTTCTTAATATTGAATTAGTTCTATATTACTAGTATGAATTCAAACTAGTCAAAGCATATAATTATATAATATTTGTGCTATGTTGCTGTAGTTTTCTTATTAATATTTAATTTGGAATTTTTGTATCAATATTAGGAATATTTATTTATAGTTGTCTTTTTTTATTTTGATCCTTCTTTGTTTAGCTATCATACTCATATCTGTGTCATAGAAAGAATTTGATAGGACCTCCTTTGTTCCTATTTTTCAAACAGATTTTGGAATCTTAGAATTAATTATTATTTAAATGTTTAATAGAATTCACTTTTAAATCCATCTGGGATTTTTTCTTTGGGAAGATACTTTATGACTTCTTCAATTTCTTTTTTTGAGATTGGGTTATTTAAGTTTTCTATTTCTTATTGTCCTAATTTGAACATTCCATATATTTGTGAAATTCACTTATTTTATTTAGATTGTCAGTTTTATTATCACATAATTGGCTGAAATAGATTTAGTAATCTCTTTTTAGTATTTTATTCCCCCCCCCCAATTATATATCAAGACAATTTTGAGCATTCATTTTTACAAGATTTTGAATTTCAAATTTTTCTCCCTCCCATCCCCTCCCTTCTCCTGAAAATGGTAGACAATTTGATGTAGACTACCTATGTGCTCTCACGTAACACATATTTCCATGTTAGTCACAATTGTGAAAGAAGAAGCACATCAAAAGGGAAAAAAGCTATGAAAATGAATAAGTAAGTGAAAAAATATGCTTTGATCTGCATTCAGTCCATCAATTCTTTATCTGGATATGGCTAGCATTTTCCTTTGTGAGTTCTTTGTACTTGTCTTGGATCATCTAAGAAGAGCTGTCATTTATAGTTGTTCATCACAAATGTTGCTAACATTGTATACAAGGTTTCCCTAGTCTGCTCATTTCACTTTGCATCAGTTTGTACAAATCTTTTCAAGTTTTGCTGAAATCTGCTTATTCATCATTTCTTATTCCACAATAGTATTCTGTTATATTCATATGCCACACTTGTTCAGCTATTCCTTAATTGACTGGCCATTATGAAAAGAGCTGCTATAAATATTTTAGCAAATGTAGGGTCTTTTCCCTTTTTTATGATCTTGTTGGGATATAGACCTGGTAGTGGTATTGCTGGGTCAAAGGGTGTGCATACAGATCAGTTGCTATTTGGTTATTGTTCCAAATTGCTCCCCAGAATATTTAGTTCAGTTCATAACTCCACCAACAGTGCATTAATGTGCCAATTTTTTCACATTCTCTCCAACATTTAACACTTTCCTTTTTTGTCATATTGGCCAATTTGATAGGTGTAAGGTTGTATCTCAGTCTATGTATATTCTTTCTGGCTGTATTATTATTAGTCACACAATTTTAAAGAATTCTATCACTTTCCCATATAGGGATGTAAACAGTTTAGGTCTATTTATAATGTTTGGGCTAGTTCTCTGGAGGGCCTCAGGATTAATCAGAGTCAGGATAATTCAAAGTCCTTTCTTCTTCTTGGAATCATTGCTTTCCTTCAAGACTGTACCACATTTTTTGACCTTTTCTGGTATCTCTCCTCCCCAATCTCAGGTTCCAGCGATTCCTTCTCCTTACCATTACCTTGTATATGTTTTGAATATACCTATTTATATGTAGCCTGGCTCTCCCCTTATAATCACCTTGAAAGCAGGAATTATTTCCCTTTCATTTTGATATTCCCAGAATTTAGCACCATGCCAGGTAGATAACAGGTACATAAGAATTTTTTTCTTTAATTGATTCTCACAGATTTTGCAATTGTCAATGCTGAAAAATTACCCATGCATATATCTTATAAATAAAAAGCTATAATAAAAAAATTGATGTTCACATGTTTACAAAAATTCAGCCTACAAGCCCTTATTAAACGTCTACTGTGTAAAAGTTATTGTGTCAGGTGTTTGCGAAATAAAAATGAAAAACATGGGCCCTACTGTTACAGAGCTATTGGGGAGGAATATGACACATATACAGATAGGTATAATACATAAGACAAGGAAGATTTCCAAAGTGCAAAAGGAAATAAGAATACAGAAGTCCTTTGTACCTGGGGCTGAGGGTGGGGTGACACAATGCAGGAGATGTCACTCAAGCTGGATTTTAAAGGAAAAATACTATTTCAGTAGGAGGAGATCACATATAGGGCAGTCTCAACCAAGGAGAAGGATATTTAGTAATATTGGTGCCAGAAGAGTTGTAAGTATCATAGGGAAGAAAAGACTTTACCCCACGGCCCTAGCATTGGTATAGTGTATTTTCTCTAGCATTCCCAGCCCCTGCTAAGGAAGAGGTCTACTTTTCTAGCGCAATCTCTTTGGTCCTATCCAATGGAGAAATCACTGCAGGAAGAAATTATCTCTCTTTTTGTGGGATGCCGCAGAAGAGAGATGCTTGCTGTTCTTGCATTTGCCTCGTCTTGTTACCACCACTTACTGAAGGTTACATTCCTTTATATTCTCTCTCTAGTCTCAATTTTCCATTAATATAGCAGCACCCATTTATAGAAGATTATTCATGTACCACTTTTTCAGGATCAGTGGTGAGACTTCTTCAATGGAGTTTCTTTCTGTCTCTATTCCACTCCTCTCACTCAGTCTCATGAATTTGCCACGGGTGCTAGAATTCTTTGAATGCCATTGACAGTAAGTTTCCCCATAGGAGAAATAGCCTAAGTCAGAGTCACTGCCCAAACCCTATCCCTCTAAAATCAATAAGATTCAGGCAGAAGCAATTATAAAATAAACCAAGGCTGCTCCATAGAATGTTTGAACAGTAAACAGAACTGCAAAAAAATAACAAAAAGGGCAGCTTTCAGGTAAGTACCTGGATAGGGAGGCATTAGGAGTCCCCTACCCAACTTGAAGTCTTTGGACTTGAAGTTAGAAGATCTAACTTCAAATTCCAGTTTTGACACGTATTACCTGAGGCCCTAAGCAAGAAAATCACTATTTTCCTCATCTGTAAAATGAAAACAATAATAAAATTCAAATTATGTATTTCATAAGATTTCTGTGAATAAAGTACTTATTAAACCTTAATGCCCTAAAGGAATCCCAGCTATCACATTGAGAAGCAATGTGGTCTAAAGAAGACAATATTGGTTTTGAAGTCAGTTGACCTGGATTTGAATCCTGGTTGTGTCATCTTTGTGATATTGCGCAAGTTACTTAACCTCTCTGGGCTTCAGTTTCCTTATTTGTAAAATGAGGGGCTTTGATGAGGTGACCTCTAAGGTCCCTTCCAACTCTATATTTTTAATGCTATGATTGTCATCTGCTTATATACAAAAAATAGAACTCAATAGAAGGAGGTCCTCACATGCCCTTCTAAACCTACCTTTGAAAATGACCAATTGTTTTAAGTGTTTCCTAATTCTGTTAGATTGAACAGCTAGGCGGTGAATGCTATTTATCCATTTCATCTGGGCAGTTTAAAATGAATCATTTCAATGATATGGAACCAAAGGGCATTACAATCAGCAAATAGATCAGGTCCACACCTGGGTTTGTAAAGAATCTTGACTGTAGTTCTATTTACCACCTCCTTCTGGTCAAGGAAGACCTTGAGAATTATGTAGTATATTTAAGTATCAGATGAGCCCTTCTAATAAATGCTACTGAATAGGCTCTCCAATATTTTTACAATAGAATTCTTCAGGTTCATGTGGCTGAAATACAAGGTGAATTAGTCTTGTGATAAGATTAGAGGCTCAGCTCAAAGACAGAAGTCTTTCTTAGCCTCCCTACAACCCTCTAACTGCTAATGGATCCCCTCTGAGATTATCTTGCATAAATCTTGTTCCTAAGTGGCACAGTAGATAGAGTGCTAGATAAAGAGTCAGGGCAATGACTTCTGTGATTTTGGACAAATGTCATTTAAACTCTGTTTATCTCAATTTCCTTATATGTAAAATGGGAATAATAATAACACCTCCCTTCCAGGGTTGTTGGGAGGATCAAATGAAATAATATTTGTAAAGTGTTTTGTAAATCTTGAAGGGAAATGATTATTCTTATTATGTTATCTTCCCCATTCAATGATGAGTTTCTTGAAGGCAAAGATCATCCTTTATAGTCTCAGCACTCAGGAGGGTACTTGGTACAAAGTAAATTCACAATAAATACTTGTTGACTGACTGACAAGTGGCATGCTGTTATGTCAAGAGAACAAAAAGGCTCATAACATCAGATTGTATAACCTTTTTTTCCCACTCCCATGGAGGATTTAAAGAAAGATATTGACCAAAATAAGAAGGCATGAATAGATTTTATCTTCATTATTGGTAAAATCTACAAAAATATAGAAATGCGTACCTTACCACTAATTTCCTTACTAATTTATGCTCTGGGGCTTTGGTAAAGAGTATGGATGAACTTTCTAGATCTAGGGGAAAAACAAACAACTTCATAGGTGGGATAAACCAGAGCTTAGCTTTGTGGATTACCCTGAGGAAACTATATAATTTTAGGCAAAGAAAAATGAGTTAATACATATATTTATTTATTAGTGTATTTTAGATGATACCATTATAGATTACACAGTACTGGCACTTACTAATGGGTTACAAGCTTTGGGAAAAAAAAAAAAAAACATGTTTCTTAGTAGTGTATTTCATGCTCCCATTCACTCTTGAATTTTGGACAATTGTGGTAGTAGCATCCCACCTTACATGAAAGATCCTGTCACTTGACAGTCAAAGAGTCTAAGATTAATAACTTTTTTAGTCATCTTTTAAGAATTAACAAAATTATGTAAGATATTTGGCTTCTGTGCTTCTCACCTTTCTTTTCTACAATTCCTGCACCCAACTTGTGATAATCCTTAACACTTCAGGGGTTCAGACAACTTAAGTCATCCATCTAGTGTTCTTGTGTCTCTATCTACTACGTCTACCAAAATATGCTCTCAAGAAAACTTATATTTATTATTTACATATTAGTGTAAATCTAAATTCTTGTCTTCCCCCTCTCTCCTTGAAGGGGAATGTAATTATTTCTCATTGTGGAGCGAAAGAGTTTGTAAATTATGATAGCGATTTTAGGCTTTAAAGGGATAGTCTATTTAGATTTCATTGGTTGACAAAGACTCTCTTGCTACTAAGCTAGATGAAAGTTCAGTTAAATGGACTCAGAGCTGTTTGAATGATCTAACCTCAAATGTAGTTGTTAATTGGTCAGTGTTACATTATGTTGGATAGAAATCTTTAGGAGAGTGCCCCAAGGACTTGTCCTTGTTGTGATATTGAACACTATCCAAGGTATATATTTCAAATTTGTAGGTGGTATGAAGTTGGAACAACAGGATAGAATACAAAATTATGTCAATAGGCTAGAATATTGGTCCAAACTTAATACAATGAAATACAAGGAGGTTGATGTACTTTCTGTAATTGGGCTCAAAGCATCAGTGACTCAAGTATAGAATGGTAAAGTAAGTTTAGATAATAGTGCTTATGGAAAGGATCTAAGTAGTTTAGTGAAACTCAACATATTTCAACAATGTGATATGAGATCAAATGTCTAATGCCAAAATACTAGGCTACATTAAGAAAAATACAATGTACAGAATGATGGAATTATTCCTTCTGACTCTGTCACTGACAGTATGACAGATAGGTACTCCGTTCCTGTGGCCATACTTCTCTTATTTTTCAAATAAGTGGCTTGTTTTAGGTGACCTCTGAGGTAGACGAGTGATTCTGTGATTTGAAGATATGACACAGAGAGAGTGGACTTTTTCCTTTGTCTCAGAGAATACAACTAGGAAGACATATAAAGGTTGCAGAGAATTAGTATTAATCTTGACAAGAAAAAACTTAACAATTACATCTATCCTAAAGTATCATGGGCTACTTTTGGAATGAGTGAGAACACCATTATTAAAGGTTTACAAATGTAATATAGATGACTACTTCACGGGTAAAGTTGTGGAAGGGATCCTTTGTCAAGTACATGTTTGATTACATAAATATTCTTTGAAGTTCTGTTGAACTCAGAAGTTCTGTGAAGTTTTGTGATCGGGTAAAATTACATGTTTTTTATGTCTGCCTTTTGGCTCTGGTCAAATGGCCAAGCCAATCTCCTCATCATTATCAATATAAGCCAAGGGCAATTCTGTGCAAATATCTAGCTAAGGAAATGTGACTTATAAAGTTTCTGGAAAAGCTATTTGTGAGCTTCTTTATAGGGGTCTTTAAATATCAGGAAGGATGGGAAGGAGGGAGAGAAAGGCCAGTCCTGGGCAGGCTTCCAACTCATTTTGCCAGCAACATCCTCTGATCAGATGTGCATCATCCTGATGTTTATTTTATTTGCAATTGCAGATGCCATGCCATTGCCCAGTTTCTCCTATTTGTTCTGTTTCCAATTATTTTCAGTAGTAATGGAAAATGAACTATTTCTGAGGGGCTAGTCTTGTACATTTTGGCTGCTGCTTTTCTCTAAGAGATCTTACAGCCTGTTCATCATTGCTTCTGTTGGCAAGTGACACAATCTGGGCTAATGTGATTTCTAATGGAATGAATGGAACTCTTCCCATTTTTTCCCTCCCTCTTCCAACTTAGATGATGGCGATATTGGCTTTTTCCAATAACTTCCACTAACTTATTAATATTATTCCTACCTCCTCAATCCTCAGAGACCCTAAAGTTATCAGAATAACTGGATTTGTATCCTATTTATAAAATCCCTTCCAGGGATTAATAATACACACTGACATACTTATTGCAAGTGGGCTGTCCTTGTTATTTTCCTTCAACATTTAAAACATATGAGACCTTACATTTAGATTTTTTTTTTATATAAACCTTTGGCCTCTTTTTTCTTCCTGTCACCTCTAAAATAACAAAGCATTGTTTGGAACAGAGCTGTAATCTATAAAATTAGGGGGTTGAACTAGATAGACTCTCAGGTCCCTGTCAATTTTAGATCTCTGATCCTGGAATCCTGTAGCACAACCGAGGCTCACCAACAATTTTTGATTCCAGAATAAGCAATACAAATTATATCCTGGACACTAAATTTACTTTCAGATTAAATTTTTTAAAGGTAAATTTACTTTTGGAGGTTTATTGGAGTTGGGTGAGTGGGAGTGCAAAATGGAGGTAGAAGGAAGTGGGAGTGCAAGAAAGAGGTAGAAAGAAGAAATAAGCAGGATATTGTTAGTTTCCTATATTCTTGCTAATTAGGCACTAAATCCAGGTTTTTTTTTTTTTTTTTTTTTTTTTTTTTTTTTTGCATTGCTAAAAGTATTCTTAGCTTCTTCTAAATTTCAGCACCTGGCATAAAGGCACAATTGTCACCTTAGTTATGGATCTGTGTGGTATTTTGTCTTAAGTATATTTGAAATTGTGACTCAAAAAAGTCAAAATTGAAAGACAGCCCTTCCAATAAGGAAGGGATCTTTGGGAGATAAGATGTGACTAGAGAAAGGAAGGAGTGATTATGGGATTTGAGTCTTAAAGAAGTATCTTTCCTATATAGGTTCTTCTCATATTTCAGGACACTCTCTACTATGTGATTTGAGGGATACAAAGTCCTGATGATTCATCCCCTACCCCCCAATCTATCCCTGAACAGGTAATTATCACTGATGCCTAGAATTCCATTAGGGTTTAATTTCTAAGCTTTGTTCCTTGGTAAAAATTCAAACACCCCTGGGAGAGTTAATGCTTAAGCTGCATCAGTCATTCATAGCAGAATGATTTTCTTATCTATTCCTGAAAGAAGGTTTTTTTTTTCTTTAAATGGGGGAGAAAAGCTTCAAGACAGTATGTCCCCAAAGGGAAGTTAAGGTGAATAACAATGAGAAAAGAAACAGGTATAGAGGGGCTGCAGAAGGGGAATAAGGGGACTGAAGATCTTAGAATATAGAATATCAGATTTAGAACTACCATGAGAGGTCTCATCTGGTCCAAGTCCTTCACTTTATAACAGAATGAATTTAGGTCCAGAGATTTGACCATACTTTTTCTTGGTTAAAGATTTTAATTCTCTCCTCCTATCTTCCATCTCTACATTTCCCCACTCTTACTGGTTTTTAAATTTGTTTTAGGCAATTGGTATTAAAAGACTAGCCCAGAGCCACACACTTAATAAGTATTTGAAGTTAGAATTAAACTCAGGTCTTCCTGACTTCAAGACCAGTGCTCTATCCACGTACCACCTAACTTCTCCTGTTTCCTTTTACTAAGAGCCTCACCAAACATCCTAGACTCCCAGCTTGGTGTAATTCTCAATTCTTCACTCTTTCTCACCCTCCATATCCAGTCTATTGGAATGACTTGTGGATTTAACTGACCCTCATCAATCACCTTACCCCTAGCTTGTTGTGTTTGCCTTCTGGTTGCTCTTTCTACCTCAAACCTTTCCTCCCTCTCGTCCATCTTTAGCCTAGTTGTCAAAAAGATCTTAAAGCCCAGTCATTTCCATCCCTTCTACTTAGTAAGTTCCAGCGACTATCTCCTCTGGCTGCAAATATGAAATCTTTTGTTTGGCATTAAAAGTCCTTCATAACTCATCCCTTCCTAACTTTCCTGAATTTTAGACTTTACCTGCACATACTTTGAGATCCAATAATAGGGACCTCTTTTTGTTTCCTCTCAGGACTCTGAGCATTTTCCTGGCTGTCTCCTACACCTGGAAGGTTCTCTCCTCTCATCTCCACCTCCCTTCCCTGGATTCCTTCAAATCCTACTTAAAACCTGACTTTCTTTAAGATTTTCTTCATTCACTTGAATGCTAAGGACTTCTGTTTGTTGATTATCTCCAGTTGATCCTGGTTCTATCTTGTATTGTATGGTCACTTGCATATCTTCTCCTTGGTTAGAGCATGAATTACTTGTGATCAAGGAACTGCATTGTCTTACTTTATGCCCAGTGCTTAGCACAAAGCCAGGCCCACAGGAGATGCTTAAGAATTGCTTCTTGATCCGATTGACTTGACATTAGAGGTCATTTTGTCCAAACTCTTCATTTTAAAGATAAGAGACTAAAAAGCCTGAGAATCTTACAATAGTTAGTAGTAGAGCTGTGGCTAGAAACCACCATCTGGGTCCTCTTCTTTCTTCTGCTTCATAAATTTGCCCAGGGCTAGTCTTGATTGCTCATATCCAAAACTTTAGGGGCCCTTAATTATGTCAACTTCTATGGAAATATGACATTATTTTCCTTAGCTCATGCTTAGTTTTTAAGAGTTGTAGTGTTATTTTTCTCTTAGATCTTAGGATCACCCACAAACCATGACATTGTATATAGTGTTTGAAAAATACATCTAGACATTTACAATTTTCTTAGGAATCCTGGCTGGTAACCACAGGCTTCCTGCAATCCTTCAATGAAAGGGGCATTGTTTCCCCTTTCAAACTAGCACTACTATGAATAATTTTCTTAATTGTTCCACATTATTCAAATAATATGTAACATTATGTCAAAGACTGGAATGCTACTGAAATTTAACATTTTTTAAGCAGACTGAGAGAAGATTTGTAAGAATGCCAGAACAGAGAACATAAACCAATCTACTTTTTTTTTGTTCTTCTTAAAGAAATTTTAATCTGACTTTACCTAACAGATTGATAAGATGTGCAGATAATGTGTTTTCTCCTTGAACCCAGTTTGCCCTGTTCCACTTATGACAAAGGATGTGGTCTGTAAGAGATCAAACTTTTTTTTAAATGTCCAAATGGTTTATAGTCAAGGTCTTTTAAGTGATCTTGCTTCAACATGCCACATCTCAAAATAGCTTTTATTTTATTATTTTTTAAATAAAATTCCAGTAAGGCTTGTGACCTGGACAAACTGTTAGCTGTACCAGCTGGTCTAACTGGAAATGTGGCTTTGGGAGTTAAAATACTTGAGCAAGTTTTTCAATATTATATATAAGTACAGGAAAAATCTGCTTCATTTAGCTTGATTCAAGCTGAACATGGGACAAATCTGACTTGTTGATACTCAAGAGAAATGCAGTTTTTATCATTGTTAGAAATCTCTTAAGCTATTCTGCTTGTAATCTTCCTCTACACACATTTCCGTTCTGAATTTGGCTATTTGTGTTTTATTCTTTCTAATAGATTTTAAGCTGCTTGAGAGTAGGGACAGAAATTTATTCTGTGTATCTCCAGATTAGCATCTTTCATTTTACAGTTAGTGTAGTAGGCACTCATTATGTGTTTTTTAATGTAATGAATAAATGATTCAAGGCCATGACTAATGGAGCCTTGCTAAGTAGGAATCTCTCCACTCCCCTTCAGTAATGAATACATAAGGATTTATTATCATTAACATTTTAATGGTTTGTATGCCAATGGTAACTGCTAATATTCTTGAAAAATTAGTTTTCTGAAGTTGAGTAAACATTTTCTCCCAAGCTTACTTAAAACTATTCATTTGCTTAGTAAAATACTTTCTTTCTCTCCTAGGGTATACATACCTACCTCTTGAATGATCCAGAATTTTAATTCAACAGTTTCTATCTGTTTCTATTTTGGGGAAGGACCATACTTTATGCCATCCTTGCTATGCTTCTGATTCTTCAGTTTATTATTTCGCTCTTCCCTTTTCAGTTCCATATGTTATCTTCCCCTACTACTAGGTAAGTTTTTAAAGGGCAGGAACTGTCTTTGATTTTGGTCTTACTTGTATACCAAGTTCTAAGCACAGTGCCTGACAAAGAATAAATACTTAATAAATAAATGCTTCTTAGCTGCCTGCCTGACTAAATGAAATTTAGTTTTATAAACTAAGAGAGAGATATATAGGAGTAGTAGGAAAATAACAGTTGATTGTATACAGATTTTAGATATATTATTTCAGTTGTAGGTGCTATTATCTTAATTTTTACAAATGAGGAAACTGATACTCAGGCTAAATAACTTGTCCCTGGTCACTCTAGTAAGCATTAGTATTATGATTTTTCACCTTTCACTGGCTTCAAACCTAGCATTCTTTCCACCATAAGGTCAAGAATAGAAAAGTAGAGGTGAAAAAGAAGTAAATCATGAAATTTAGCTTGCTGTCTTTTGTCATATAAGATGCTTGGAAGACAGTAGAAGATCATCCAATCTTCCATGGAGAAGAGAAGTCGGGTTGGTGTTGAATGAGGTAGCGTGGTATCTTTGGATCAGAAGATCTGGGGTTAAATTTTTTTTAAAAATTGATTGATTTTTCATTTTTTTCTAACTACATATAAACAACTGGATTTAAATCCTGATTTTGACACTTACTAAGTGTGTAGCTTTGGAAAGATGATTGAATTCTAGTTTCTTCAACTATAAGATGAAGATAGTAATATTTACCATAACTTACTCCCCAGAGTATTGATGAAGATCAAATTTATATAAAGTTCTTTGTGTCCATAAAACATTACAGAAATGTAAGTTATTTATGATTCTGTTCTTCCAACCATTCTCTTTTTTATTTTAGTACAGGTTTAATTCAGTTTAAAAAACAGATATGTTCATGAAAAGTAAATAAAGCTTTTAAAAATGAAACCATATAATAAATACAGTAGAGGAGTCTATTACTTAAACTCTGTGGTGAGCCTTTTTGTAAAGTGAAGAATTATGTTCTAAGTCAAACAATCTCCCCATTTAGCTGTTCTAAATCTGGATTTTCACAGACTTGTTTTGCTTAAAAGCAAGGTCTGCAGATCTATCATTTCTGGCATTGATTTGCCTGTTATAACTCAGGAACTCAGAAACCTGGGCTCTCTGCTTGTGATGTGCCTGTGTATGTATACATTGAAAGAAAGGCCAGGGGTGTTATCAGACACTGATGCTGAGTTCATAATGTATTTCTATGTTACCTTTTTAGGTGTCCTCTATGGATTTGTCCTCACTTAGTAAAAACTGGCTCAAGGAAGAATCTTCCTGAGGCTGGTCACAGTCTTTTCGTCTATATTCTCCTCCTCAATTTACCCACTGATTTTATGTGGACTGCTCAGGGCTACTTTTCTGATATTTTTCAGGTCGTGTTGTTAGTGAACATTTATTAACTGCCTACTATGTGTCAGACACTGTGCTAAGTATGTGGAATACAAATATGAGCAAAAAGAAATACTCAAGGAGCTTGCATTCTAATGGAGGAAGATAACACATTAAAGAAATTAAAAAAGGAAGGGGTACAGATATATTTGGAGGTAACATTAAGCTTAGTAAGAGAGGAAGAGATAGCTGGCCTGGATGCCTTCCTATGGAGGTTCTGAGAGAAGTCATTTAATCACCGAGGGCTATAGGATTAGAAGGTACTTCTGGGTTTTGAATTTTAGGGTTGAAATGATGTTTCAGTTCTCTAAGATCTTTTTTTACTCTAAATATATGATGCTCTGAAGCTATAATGTTTTTCCCGACATCAAGATTCTATTGCCTATCTAACCCCTTAAAATCATCTCTGTCTACTCCCTGTTCATACCCAAGAGTGAACAAGAGTATTAAAGAGTATGTGCAGTGAGGTTAAGAATGATGAGGATTGAGGAAAAAATTCCATTAAATTTGTCATTTAAGAGATCATTGGTAAGTGGGGTGAGGGTAGTTTTCATTGGAAGCTGGAATACAGAGTTAAAAAAAAAAGAGTGAGGGAAGTCTCAAGGAATTTGGCCACAAAAGAGAAGAGAGGGATGATAGCTGATAAGACAATATAGTCCATGTTAGAGGACAGAGGGAATAAATAGATCAAGGGACAGTTTTTTGAGGCTGAGATAAACATAGATATGATTTTAAAAAATATTAAAGCTTTTTATTTTCAAAACATAAGCATGGACAATTTTTCAACATTGACCCTTGCAAAATCTTGTGTTCCAAAATTTCCCCCCTTCCCTCCTTACCCTTCCCTAGATGGCAAGTAATCCAATATATGTTAAATATGTACCATTCTTCTACACATATTTCCACAATTATTGTGCTGTACAAGAAAAAATCAAAAAGGAAAAAAATGGGAAAGAAAACAACAAAAAGAGTGAAAATGCTATGTTGTGGTCCATACTCAGTCTGTGTAGTCCTCTCTCTAGGTGTAGATGTCTCTCTTCATCACAAGACCATTGGAACCAGACTGAATCATCTCCTTGTTGAAAAGAGTCATGTCCATCATCGTATCATCTTGTTATTACTGTATTCAATGATCTCCTGGTTCTGCTCATTTCACTCAGCATCGCTTCATATAAGTCTCTCCAGGCCTTTCTGAAATCATCCTGCTGGTCATTTCTTACCAAACAATAATATTCCATAACATTCATATACCACAATTTATTCAGCCATTCTCCAATTGATGGGCTTAGTTTCCAGTTTTTGGCCACTACAAAGAGGGCTGCCACAAACACTTTTGCAGAAAACAGGTATGTTTTTAGGCAGTAAGGAAACTGCCAAAAGACAGGGAGAGGCTGGAGGTAAGTGAGAGAGTAGGGATAAAAGAAGTGGCAATCTGCATGTAAAGGCATTTTCCTTGGCATAGAGAAGAGCCATTTCTTCATGTGAAATTGGACAAAGGAGGAGGCAGGAATTGGGAGCAGAGAGACTATGAGACACATTGAATTCATTGAGAAAGAAAACGTGGTCTCCTGGAATCTGTAGATAACAGTTACTGGAATTTTCAATGAGTAGTAAATTTGGATTGAGTGGGGGAGGTTGCTGAATGAGAGTGGTAGGGGGAAATTTTGGAAATGGCATTGGGAGCAAGGACTATTTTAATTCTCTCACCTCAATTCAAATTGTGTGTGTGTGTGTGTGTGTGTGTGTGTGTGTGTGTGTGTGTGTGTGTTTGTATAAATCACTAAGAAATGAGTTCAGGAAGGTTATCATAATCCCCAGGAGCTTGGTCTTCAAGTGGAGTTCTCATAGGGTATTAGTTATTCAGCTCAAGTAAGGAGACCAAAGAGTGGAGTGGGTAATGTGGTGTTTCTCCCCTTCACCCGTAAGCAGAGCAGACTGGAAGACTTGAGAAAGGAGCACTACAGAATAGCATTTTTCTCCTTCCCAGAGAGGCAGGAGCAGGCTAGGTTTTTGGACAAGCTGTCTTCTCTATCTAAAAAGCATATTTTATTCACATCTTTTTTATACTATTGTTATTGTTTTTGAGTAGCATTCAATTCTTTTGACTCCATTGGGGGTTTTCTTGGCAAAGATACTGAAGTGCTTTGCCATTTCCTTCTCCAGCTCATTTGACAGATAAGGAAACTGAGGCAAACAGAGTTAAGTGACTTGTCTAGGCTCACCAGCTGGGAAGTGTCTGAGACCAGATTTGAACTCATGTTCTCCTGGCTTTAGGCCCCAGCATTGTTTCCAGTGTGCCACTTTGTTGGCCTTCCTCTAGCTTGTAGTATCCCTAGTTTCTTTCCAGGCTCAAATCAAATTACATGAGACCTTTCTGAAATAACTCTAACAGCTAATTCCTCTTCCTTTAAATAATTTGATACCTATTTTGCATTTACTTTTCTGTATATATACTGTATATATATATACTGCTCCTCCCCTCCATCCTACCTCATAAAATGTGAACTCCTTGAGGGCAGAAACTGGGCATTTTTATATTTGTATCTTGAACACAGTTGGCATTTTGTCATTGTTCACTCTTGTCTAACTCTTGGTGCCCCTGTAAACCATAGTACAACCACTGCCATCGGTGGGGTTTTCTTGGCAGAGACACTACAGCGGTTTGCCATTTCCTTCTCCAGTAGATTAAGGCAAACATAGGTTAAGTGGTTTGCTCAGGGTCACACAGCTGGTAAATGAGGCCAGGCTTGACATCAGACTTCCTGACTGCAGTTCTAATGCTCTTATCCACTGAGGCATCTAGCTGCCTCCAGCTGGCATGTAATAAATACTTATTAAATGAGTGATTTTATTTGTTAAAAGTTTTCCTTGACATCAAACTTAAAATTGCCCTCTAAGGTTAAGGAGGGGTAAAGGGGATGGACCATGTGATGGGTTTAAAAAATGAATTTGATTGATATTTTTTGTTTATACATCACTTACATTTTCAAATGTATTTCTCCTCAATCTCCTCCCCCTGAAGAGGTATTTCTTGTAACAAAGAAGAAAAAAGAGGAAAAAGACAGTTTAACGAAAGTAATAAACCTGCTCCCCCAAAGTCTGACATATATGTAGGGTAAAGTCAAAGTTCCTTCATCTCTCATATCTCTTTTTTGAGGCTAAGGTAGGCCACTTTGTAGCATTCAGTATTTTTAAATTTCTTTTTTAAAAACATAACTAAAATGACAAATCAACAATCATTAACTTTTCCCCATACAATGAACAGAAAAACATCACATGTAACCTCGTGAATTTCTATTTTGGATAGCTTATTTTTGGGGAAAAAAAGCATATTTGTTTAAGGCAGCTAGATGGTGCAGTGGATAGTGTTGGGCTTGAAGTCAGAAAGATTCTTCTTCCTGAGCTCAAATCACTGTGATCCTGACAGGTCATCTTACTCTGCTTCAGTTCTTCATCTATAAAATGAGTTGGAAAAGGAAATGGCAAACCAGTCTAGTATCTGTGCCAAGAAAACCCAAAATGGGGCACCAGAGTTCGACATGTCTGAAAAATGACAAAACATATTTTCAATTTAAACTGATAATTCCAACACTACATCTCCCTTGCTTGTTTGAGTCTCTTTCTGATCTTCCTTTACCATTTTTCTGGATATTTAAAAAATGTTTCATTGATATGCTATTAATTTTTTCTTCTTTGTTATATCATTATCACTTACCTCACAACCTTTAAAACTCTTCTCCCCACTAAAGAAAATAAAGCAACCTTTATTTTGTAAAAATTAAGTATAGTAAAACCCACACACTGACTGTGTCCAAAAAATATGTCTCATTCAGCACCTTTAATACATACCTGTTCTGTCAAGAGAAGGGTAGTTTTGACTCATTACTAGTCATAACTGGTTATTGAATTGATCAGTATTTGAAGTCTTTCAATAATTGTTTTACCTTACAATGTTGTAGTCATTGTAAAACTATTGCTCCGGATTCTGTTCACTTAACTTTGCCATTAGTTCATATAAATTCTCCCAGACTTCTCTGAATCCATTTTGATTTAAAGCTGACTTTAAGTTCCTGGAGAGAAGTTACATTTTTTTTCGGTCCTTGTTTATCCAGTGTCTAGTCCAATGCCTTACATAGTAGGTACTTTATAGTATTCGTTTAGACATTGTGCCAAATCCTCAATCTCTGAGGATTTCCCGTTGAATTTCTTTTTTTCCCCTTCTTTTCTTCTTTTCCCTTCTTTTTTTTTGCTCCCTTCCCCCGCTTCAAGATGACTTAAATGGTTTCACTTGGCTTCTCTAGAAGAGCAAGAAGTCTGCTTATCCATATCTTTCGAGGTTCTGGGAAATGTTTTACACGGCTATAAACAGTTAATCCTCCTCCAGTGCCAAAGTGACTGTTTGGCAGCAGCTGGTGCATTTTCATAATGGAGGCCAGCTTCTAGCACAGGGGTTTTTAAGACATTGCATCTTAGCACAGGGGACTTGGAGGTAATTTAGCCCAAAAATTTAGTATCAGAATACTGGCTAGAGGATGCAAGCAAACCATTTCCAAGTCAGCAGTGTGGTGGAGTGCAAAGAATGCCGTATTTAGTCCTGGGCTTGAATCTTGCTTCTGACCAGGGGCACTGTGGCCATAGGCAAGTCATTTAACATTTATGAGCCTCAATTCTGTGATCTCTGAAACAAGATAATACAGTAATTTTTGTGCTACCTACCTCAACAGGGTGTTTTGGGGAAAGAATTCTCTAAACATTAAAGTGCCATTGACATGCATTAAAAAACCAACAACACACTCATCTAAAAATGAATTATTTTAAAGAAGTATAAAACAAAGTGTTCTCTGAAGTCTAAAATGGAAAGTTATTACTCAGTATATAAAAGCCTTCTGTTAAATGTGACATGTTAGTTGGGATTAATAGGATGGTAATAATTCAAAAGATGAAGAAGGAAATGGAGGATATTCCAAACAGAAAGAATAGTGTGAATGAATACATGGAGGCAGAAAATGCTGGAGCCAGGAAGACCTGGGTTCAGACACCACTTCTGATATATATTAGCTGGTGAAATCATGAATTCTCTCTATGATTAGACTGAGCCAACTCTCTAAGATTATATACTGCTGATGAGATGCCATTTTTCCTTTGGGAATTCCCTATACCAATGAAATCATAGATACAGTCCCTTTCCCATTGGTATCTGTGGGATTCAGAAAAGGCCTCAGGTAGGAAATATTTGAGCTTTTATTGAACTTTTAAAAGCTCTGGAATTTAAGACTATTTTAGAGGACAAAGTGATATCAATCAGTGAATTTTTTTTATTTATAAGGTAAGAAAAACAGAGACAAGGTGAAAGTTTTTGTTTCAAAGTATTATGAGGAGATTTTTATGTCAATAAATATGCATGGTTCTTCTAGTAAAAGAAAGCTAAGGGATTCTAAACTTTTGGAGATAACAAGGAATTGAGAAACCTATGCAAAAGCATGGAGAGAAGAGATGGAGCTTGGTGTATGAAGAACAGGAAGAAGACTAGTTTTATTGTAGAATGTATTAAGGTCAATAATGTTTAGTAAGCTAGGAAATACATGTTGGAACCAGGGTTCAAAAGGCTTTAAATACCAAATAAGAAGTTGTATTAAGGCAAAAAAGAGACGATGAGTTTATTGGACAGGAAAATGACAGGATTAGATCAGAGGATTCCATAAGTTCTCCAAAGAATATCCACCCAATATTCTGGTTTTTTTTTTTTCTGTGTTTTGTGGTAATCATCTTGATAGTGACCTGCTGATGTAGTGCTAGGTGACAGAGAGGATAGAGCCTGGAGTCAAGAAGACCTGAATTCAAATCTAGCTTCAAACATTTGCCAGCTATGTACTCTGTGCAAGTCACTTCTCTGTCATAGTTGCCTTAACTATAAAATGGGACTAATAGTAACACCTACTTCACAAGATTGTTATGAGAGCCAAATGGAATAATCTTCTTTTAATTAATTAATTTTTAATAATAACTTTTTATTTTAAAAATATATGCAAAGATAGTTTTCAATATTCACCCTTGGAAAATATTGTGTTTCAAATTTTTCTCCCTTCCTTTCCCTTACCCCCTTCCCTAGACAGCAACCAATCCAATATATGTTGAACATGTGCAATTCTACTATACATAGTTCCACATTTATCACGCTGCATAAGAAAAATCAGATCAAAAAGGAAAAAAATGAGAAAGAGAAAAAAAAGCAAGCAAACAATAACAAAAATTGTGAAAATCTATTTTGTGATTCATATTCAATCATGGGATAATATTTGTAAAGTGCTCACCATAGTGCCTATCATATTAATTACTTAATGATACTTGTTTCTTTCCCTCCTTTTTCATTACATGTCCATTTATGTTTGTGTCTGTAGTATGTGGCAGAATGCCTTGCATACTGAGGGCACTTAATAAGTGCAGGATGAATTGAAATACATGTGCTTGATTGAGTTTTATATACCTCATTTTGGTAACATCTTACAACCTACTTATACCCATCATACAACTTTGTATCACCCTTTGGATCATTTGCAACTTGGATTCTTCTGGGATAATGAAGAACATCATTGTCTCCATAGAACATCATTGGGAGAATATTAGTATTAAAAAGATGAGCTTTTCCAGCAGAATACAGCTTGAGATCATAGAAGGCACTGGGCAATTTCCCAATGCAATGCAGCTTACCCACTATTATTCAATTTACATAGCATACATATTTGTAATTATTTTGCTTGCCACCAAGTAAGCCAACAATTTCTACAAGCAATATCTTACATGTAAGTCCTTTACAAATTAGGGAAGAGAAAGAAATAATTTAATAAATGATTGTTAACTGAATGAATACATTTTTGACAAATGAATAATTAATAAAAATGAATGAGTGCCTGCAGAGGATATACTATTCATTACAGTTGATGGCAGAGGGACAGTGGTTCTCCTCTTTTCTTTAGCTTTCCATCCAATTTCAAGTCATACCATCTTTTTTTTTTGCTGTCACTCCCACCTTCTCCTTGTGAAATCTTATAATACATCTCTGGAACTACATTCAACCCTGAGTTTTCAGTTTAATTTGCCCAGAATTGGACTTCCCCTTTATTTTCTGGTCACCAGTTCCAAACTATCTTGATTATAATGTATCTCTTCTTTGTCTTCCCCATCTTATTTTCTGACTTCCCTTTATATGTTGTTTTCCTCCATTAGATGTAAACTTCTTTCAAGTAGGGACTGTTTTGCTTCCTTGTATTTGTATCCCTTGCTCTTAGCACAGTATTTGACTATTTGACACAGAGTAATAATTAAATAAATGCTCTATCATCTACTATCTATCTATCTTTTCATCTAGCTATTTATTATCTTAATATATATATATATTCTTATGTGCTTCATTAATGTACTGTTCCAGAAGGACTTCACAGCATTTCTGTGAAGTAAATAGGACTGCTATTGTTATCTGTACTTTATAAAAAGTGAAGGAAGGGCAGAAAAAATATACAAATGTAATAAAAAAATAAGAATATGTTAAGTGCATGAGAGGAATATTAAGTCTAAGTGCTATGAGATCAGCTGAAAGAGACTGTCTCTTACAGCCCCTTAATGACAGTAATTATGTCTTATTTATGCCTCTGTCTTCCTCTTTTCGGTCCTATAGGAAGGCATCAACAGTGACAGCTTCATTCAGGGTTGGTTCTCAGGAGAAAATTGGGAAATGGCCCAAATACCTGTGGACCACAGCAGGACTGTAGTCTGGAAGGAAGGGAATAGAGATATTCTGAATTTGTTAAGGGTCAGTGCTGGCAAATTAGGTCATCCATAAACTCTCCCCTATTGACTACAAGCCTGTGACTCTGTACATAACATCTCTAAGCTCTCCTGTGTAGTTGCTCATCAGCAGTGCCAGAACCTTATTTGAGGTCAGACTTGAAATTGGGCCTCCACAACCAAGCTCCTCATGGAGCTAACTCTCTCCTCACTTTCCTTCTGCTCCTTTTCCAGAGGGAGTCAAAGCCAGGGGAGTCTCTAAGAGCCCACTGTATTCACTGTTTGGAAACAGCACTGTAGGAGTTTCAGGAGGACCAAAGTCTTGCCAAAGATGGCATTTATCCATTTTTTTTTCTTTGAGTTAGATCGGCAGCTAATTATAGTCCCTAAGTATTTTAAAAACCACTCTCTTCCAGCTCAAGGCTGTGTGAATCGCTGCTTTCAGTGGGGATGTTCAGACTGCCAGGAAATCCAAGAGATTTAAGTTTTAAGGCTGATGGAGTGATCAGGATGAAAAAAGTATAAGTTTCCCAGCCTGGTGTTATTTTCCAGATCCCATATTTATTTCTCCAATATCTAGGAATATGTACTGATTCAATTCAATTCAACAAGCATTTATTAATTAATCAAAAAAGCATTTGTTAAATATCTACTATGAGTTAGCTTCTGTGGATAAAAAGATAATAAATGGAAGGATTGTGATTATTTTATTAAACATGTGTCAGACAACATGATAAAATAGAGAGACCTAAGTTTAAGGTCCACTTTTGAGATTGGCTATGTTGAGTTTGGGCATGTTATTTAACTTCTCAGTGCCCTTGGCAGTTCTATAACGATATACATTGAAGAATAATAATCAACATTCATTTAATGAGACCTTACTACGTACCTGGAATTATGCTAGGAACTGAGATACAAAAGCAAAAAAGAAATAATTCTTGTCTTTAAAGAGCTTTCTTTGTATAAGAAGAAACAACTCATTCACTATATAAATAAATACAAAGTATACACAAAATGAATAAAAAGGAATTTTTGTAGTAGTATTAGTATCTAGGTATATTAGGAAAAAAAAAAAACTTGTAGTAGTTATCTTTTGGTTTAAGTTTTGAAGAGACAGGGATTCTAAGACCCTGAGGTGAGGAAGAGAAAACATAGGGAAGGAACAGCTTGAGCAAAGGCATGGAGATAGGAGACTGAATTTCATTACAGCAAAAATTCTGTCTTCACCATCCTTAGATAAGACTGGCTATATCTCCTTCTCAAGATTCTAGGATTTGAGGGTGTTTCTCTTCTAGTATAATCAATGTGAGATCCCTTTTACTGTGATTCTTCTACTATTGGTCACCAGTACTTAGTATCCTAGTTCCACTTAAGCAATTAGCTTTTGCAATGGTTTATTTACCTTCAAGATTTAGCAAGAAGAGCCCCATAGTAACTTGAGGGGCATAATCTCATTATTTTGTCTCAGGTTCCAGGGACAGATAGCTTAGAGTTAACACAATTTAGAAATTGCATTGGTCCCATCAAGTTTATGTACAAATCCTATACTAGTATTGCATGAGTTCATGTTTTAGCTCCTACTAGACTGGGTCCTAAAGACTTCAGAGCTAAACTGAATTCAAAATCTAGCATGAACTTGACTCCCAATCCTCTGAGGATTTGCTCTCCTTAGTTCTCAAAGTTCACAAAATTGTAGTCATCGCTAATCTTTTTCATCTAAAATGAAAGAATAAACGCTAAGGCAAAGAACCAAGGTCTATATTCACCGGCCACATGTTGGCCTTGGCCCAAGGCCTCTCCATTAACAATTTTGTTTTTCTTTTCACTTCAGACTGCCACCTGTCAGGGAGAAGTCAGGAGAAGAGAAGATCTGAGGTCCTGGTCAGCCAGCGTTTTCTGGATTTGTTTCCACTTCCAGTTATCCAGCCAGTCTAAAAGGACACTCTTCATCCAATGGTAGTTGATGTCTATTCTCCAAATGTCTCCAAGTCACTTTAATTTCCCATCATCACAATTCTTTAGAAATAGAATTCCCAACTCCTCAAGAATCTTATCTTTTCAGGTGAGGATTTGGGGATGGGGCGGGGAGACTTGGATTAAAATCCCACCTCTGACAATTATAATACCAAAACATGGAGGAGAGAAATACAAAAGGAAGAATAAGGAATCAATGTTTCTTTCCTATTAATTTTTGCAATGTCCTACTTCCTTCTTTGTTCCCAGAAGGAAGTTAGGTGGAAGAGATATCATGGAAAAACAATTGATGACTTGACAAGTGATTGGCTATGGAAGGCTAGGGAGGGCAACCATCTAAGAATGAGTTTAAGGTTGTCAACATGGATAACCAGAATGATGATGATGATGATATCTTTCACAAAAATAACAAGGAAGTTTGGAAAGGAGCCAGATTTAGGGGGGAAGATGGTTAGTTCATTTTTGACCATAATGAGTTTGAATTGCCAACAAGATGTGCCAGGTGGACATACCCAGTAGATAGATGATATTGAGGAAGAATTGATGAGAGAGATTAAAATATAATATATAGATTCTAGAGTCATATCCTCAGAGATTATTCAAACCACTAGTACTTAGGAGATGACAAGAAGAAAAAAGTATAGAAAGAGAATATTTCGGAAATATGAGGACTTAGGACAGAGCCTTGGATTCTACCAAAGACTAGAACTGATTGACTGAAAAGGGAGTGGGCCCTTTTTCATTATTGGTAAAAAAAAAAAAAGAGAGAGAGAGAGACAAGATCATTCATACAGTACTTTCTAGATTCAATTTTTAATAATTCAATTATAGCAAATCACTAGAGATGATGTCCACAGGTAGACAGAGATGGCTTCCAACCATCATGAGATTGTGAACATGTTAGAAAAGAAAGTTTTGTCTCCTCTCATCTGAAAGGAAGGAGGAACCTGGAATCTTAAGAAGGATAAGAGATGACCAAGGCAATCCATGAAAGGATGAGACTGTAGCTCAAGTGATAAATGCAGACTGAGAGGGAGAGAGAACAGGAGAACTGGATGCTTCACAACAGCAGCAGTCAGTGTCATGACTGTGCCCTTGCAAGAGAGCAAGGTAAATTGTTTTCTGTCTGTTGCTCATCAATAAGCTCCCCCTCACCCTCACTTCCACCATGTCTTACTTTGTTCTCACTCTCCTACTGAGCCTATTTCCCACTCCTTATTTCTTTTAAACAGTCTGTTTGATTTTTGTATTGATCAAGTGTGCTCAGAAAGAAACTGGTTTCTCTAAGACACCATTCTCTGTGTGTGGGTATGTCTTTGTAGGGAATAAGAGAAGTAGCAGATCAAGGGGTTATGGCTGTTCTGGACACACACACACACACACACACACACACACACACACACAAGGATATTGTCCTTTCATATCAGTGGTACATTTTTCCAGCTTAAGTGGAACTAAAGAGCTATTGTTGATAAGTATTATAATAAGTATAATAATTCCCCAACAGGGATCAACAATGTTATAGGTAGAAAAGGTTTTAGTAAGTAGGAATCCTATTTCTGAAATATTTTCTTGGGCCAGTTGGACTTTCCCCTCCTTCTTTCCTAGTTCTCTCCACCCCTTTCAAGATAGTTTTGAAGAAAACTCTCCTTGCAGGGGATAGAATTGAGGACAAGGGCTAGAAAGCCATGTCTCAGAGAGGAATTGGAAACAGCTTGATTCTCTCTATGCTAGGGCATAGGCCAGAAAGTCAAGTCAAGTTAACAAGCATTTATCAAATGCTTACTATGTGTTAAGCTGGGAGTAGAAAAAAAGGCAGAAATAGTCCCTGCCCCAAAGAAGTTCACATTTTAAAGGGGAAGATAGCATTAAAACAACTATAAATGTGGGTAATGGGGGTCAGATGCATGTGTAGATACCATCAATTTGCTAGGGTGGAATCATCAATGTTAAAGAAAATAGGGCTAATCTCTTCTTGGAGGAATGATGGAGGCCAGAAGCATGCAGGGATAGTCTGCATTGGATACCACATCGTTAGGAGCAGCTTCTATCTGAGTTGTCCAGTTAGAATTGTTAAAATTTCTAAAATGGTCTGACTTAGAAATATTTAAGATTTCCCAAACACATGGTAGGATAACCCAGAATGTCCTCACATGATCCTTTTTGTTTTTTAAAATAGTTTTTTATATTTCCAAATACATGCAAAGATAATTTTCAACATTCACCTTCACAAAATCTAGTCTTCCAGTTTTTTTTTTCCTTCCCTCCCTTCTTCCTCCCATCTCCCTAGACAGCAAGCAATTCAATATAGGTTAATATTGCATGATCCTTTTTAATCTGATTCTCCCAAAGCAGATCCCTAGTGTCTTCATGTGGATGTTTCTGATCTCTTAGGCATAAAAGATATAAACAGGGTAAATTGGAAGTAATTTCAGTGAGGAGACACTAGTTTTGGGGTAGTGACAGAGAACCAGGCAAGCCCTCTCAAAAGACAAGATTTGAGCAGAGATTTGAAGAAATCTAGGGAAGCAAGGAATTAGAGATATAGAGAGAAAGCATTCCAGGTGTGGAAGACCATCAATGAAAAGAGTTAGGAGCTGGGAGCTGGAAGGTATTGTGTGAAGAATTACTAGGAAATCAGGATTATTAAAGGGCAGTTAGATTGTACAATGGATAGAGCACTGGGTTTGGAATCAGGAAAACTTAATCTTCCTGAGTTCAAATCTTATCTCAGACATTTATTAGCTGTGTCATCCTGGCTAAGTCAATTAACCTTCTTTTGTCCCAGGTTCCTCACTTGTACAATGAGCTGGATAAGGCAATGGCAAACCACTCCAGTTATCTTTGCTAAGAAAACTCCAAATGAAGTCACAAAGAATCAAACACAACTGAAATGACTGAACAAGAAAATTTGAAAGCTTAGTAAGGATGGACTGGAGTGGAAAGAGACTTGGAGTAAGGAAACCTTTCAATAGACATAATAATAGTTCAGTAATAGTCCAGACATGACTAGGAAGATAGTGCTGCTCTCAACAATAACAGGAAAGTTTGAAAAGGAGGGTAGTGGTTGGAGGGAAACATAATGAATTCAATTTTGGACTTATAAAGTTGAAAATGTCAATGGGATCTATTTTGAGATATCCATGAGGTAGTTAGAGATACAAGATTGGAGGTCAGCAGAGAGGTTAGAGCTAGATAAATAGATCTGAGAATCACCTAAGATGATAATTGGCTCCATGGAAGCTGATGAAATCACTAAGTGTGATGGTGTTGAGGAAGAAAAGAAGAGGGGTCAGGCAAAGCCTCAGAAGATACCCTTGGTTAGTAAGTCTGACCTACATGAAGATCTAACAAAACAGTAAACTTATCAGATGGTAAGGAGAGAACTAATTTTACTTTTCTGCCATATACTTCCAATCCCCAGTTGTTGCTAGATTAGGATTTCATTATGTTTGAATGCTAGAACTTCAAACTCCAAAGAAATAAATCTTGAACATTGGGATTTTTGATTCTGTGACAGACAGTGTAGGAAATATTTTTAACAAGCAGAGTCTTAAACCCCTCAAATAATAATATATAGTTGCGCACTCCCTTTCTCTTCTTACGATTGGTCTGGGCTGGATTTTATATGCTTAATTATGAGGATTTATTTTTTTGTATAGAATTTTCCTTTCCATCATCTCTCTGGATTTTTAATAGCAGGTCTATGAGGTAGGTGGTACAGATATTATGGTCCCCAATTTATAACTAAGGAAAAATAAGATAACATCTTTATTACTTTTCCCTTTACCACGCCTGTTTTGGGGGTATACTAACTAATCAATGCATAGCCCAGATATCCATTGGATATATCCCTCTATTGATAAACATACCAGAAGTAGGCGGCTAGATGGAAAACATATAGATCACTGGATTTGGAATAAGAAAGATATGAGTTCAAATCCTAATTCAGACAATTATTGGCTGGTCAAGTTCCTTAACAATGTTTGCCTTAGTTTCCTACATGTGTTCTGTAAAATGGGGATAATAATAACACCTATCTCTTAGTGTGACTGGGAAAATAAAATGATGTATTTATTTCATAGACTTTTAAGTATAATATAAATGCTAACTATTTTTTTTGTTACACTTACAATATTCTTACCATAAATACCATCTTCTTACCATAAATTCAAATGCAAAAGATTTAATTAAGGTATGAAGCAGCATAAATAGCAAAGGAAGGAATGCAATAGTAAAATATTCTCTCCATCCATGCCTAAAGGAGTGAAATATTTATATCTTTATGGGAACTATAGTCTAATTCTCTTTTAATTTCTTTAAGTCTCCAACAAAGCCCCTTCAGAACTCACAGTCCCAGTGAGCTCTTCCAAGGCAAAGCTATGGAGTAGAGTATGGAGTGTCTCTCCCCAAACTCCTGGAAGCCAATTAGGTCATGAAAGTAACTGAAGTTTCAGAACACTAATAAATGCTGAAGCTTCTCTCCTGTGTTGGTCCTGCAATTATCAATTTCTAGCCATGATATCATCCATGGGCATATAATATGTGATCTGTTTTCCCCAAGTAGTGGTTTTTTTTTTTCCCTATTCAGCCCTACTTTGTAAACATTTTTCCTTGTAGGGGCTTCTGGGCTAGCAGAGTCCTCACCTGAAGATGTCCTAAAGCTGTGTACCCACATTTACACACACCTCTGAATGATCTTTTCAGAGCTCTAAATGTTGAGGGAAATGAAATTAAATAGATATTCACCTTAGATCAAATTCAGTTACTGGCTCAAGGACACATTGGCTGTCTAGTAAATGGTAGAGACCAGATTACAAATAAGGTCTTTACAAATACAAGTTCAATAGTCTTCACTCCACCATTCTTTCTAGATGAAAGATTTAGAAATCAGAAACATACCAAAGAAATGTGGAATCAAAGCAATAGAGACTAAGCTGTCTGTATACAAATTTCCTCCCCCACTTTAAATGGCATTGCTAAATTGCTGCTTTCCTAATGGCATTTTCTTCCTCTTTCTTTCCCTGACACAAAAATTGACATGCACCTGTCACCACACATTTGGCTCATTAATTTCCCTTCCTCTATAAGTAGGAGCCTCTTATAACCCCTCTTCTTGCCTTAAAAATGTGCTATAATCACATTTGTATCTCAAAATAACACAAGCGTGGGTGCCAATTCATGTAGGAGAGCTCCCTCTTTGGCCAGAATTCTGTACATTGTTGGGCAGAGGCAGAATGTTTTTCTTTTAATTTAAAAAAAAATTCATTATGATGAGTTTTGTTTTAAGATTACATTATCCCAGAGCTGGGTCCCAGCTCCTTTTTGTAAAAATCTCTTTTTTCTAAAAATGGAAAAAATTCCCACAATTCAATTAACCAGTCATACAGTGATCACTTCTCTGGTATGTACAATATTCCACTCATAGCTGTGCATAGAGTACAGCCTGAATGTGTTGAGACCTGGACCCCTAACATCCATGCTCTGTGCGCACCTATGATTGTCCCCTATCTGAAAAATGAAGAGTGGTGTAAGATACATATCTTGACATTTTCCCGGTTTGGGCTTGATCCTTATTAATTGTATAGCATTTTGTTTTGAGTTGTTATTTTTTGTGTTCTTTCTAATTTACATTATTGTACTGAGTGTTCATTTTCCTGGTTCTGGTTACTTCATTCTACATCAACTTCATAAAAGTCTTTTCATGTCTTTCTTAATTCTTCATATTTAGTTTCAGCATTTTTTATAGTACAATGATATTTCATGACATTCATGTACCACAATTTGTTTAATAATGTCACATAGGTACTTTGTTTCTAGTTCTTTCCTATTATAAAAATGCTTCAATGTATATTTTTAAATGTATGAGATTTTTCTTCTTGTTTTTGACTTTTCTAGGCTATGTGCCCAGGAAGAGAATCTCTGCATCAAAGGGCATGGACATTTTAGTCAATTAAAAAAAAAGCATAATTCTAAATTGCTTTCCAGAAGAAAAGGGCTACTTTGGAGCTATACTAATAGTTTACGAGTGTGCCTGTCTTACTTAAGCCTCTTCAACATAGATTATTTCCATCTTTTCTCACTTTTGCCTATTTGATAAATGAGATGTCAAAAGTCAAAGCTGTTTTAATCTGTACTTAATCGTATTATTAATGATTTAAAGTAATCTTTCATATAGTTATTATTAAGATTACAAATTTTCTTTTAAGAATTGTTTACTTGTATCTTTTTGAGCATTTGTTAATTGAGGTTTTGTATCTTTTATATCTTTGCCATCTTTAATCATGTCTGACTCCTCAGGACACCATTTGAAGTTTTCTTGGTAAAGATACTGCAATAATTTGCAATTTTTTAAATTAAAACTTTTAAATTTTCTTTTCTTTCTTTTTTTTATTAAAGCTTTTTATTTACAAAACATATGCATGGGTAATTTTTCAACATTGACCTTTGCAAAACTTTCTGTTCCTAATTTTTCCCTCCTTTCCCCCACCCCTTCCCCTAGATAGAAGAAATCCAATTCATGTTAAATATGTTAAAATGTATGTTAAATCCAATATATGTATATATATTTATAGTTATCTTGCTATACAAAAAAAATTGGATATAGAAAGAAAAAAATCTGAGAAGGAAAACAAAATGCAAGCAAACAATAACAGAGTGAAAATGCTTCGTTGTGGTCCACACTCAGTTCCCACAGTCCTTGCTGGGTATATGGCTCTCTTCATCACTGAACAATTGGAACTGGTTTGAATCATCTCATTGTAGAAGAGAGTCATGTACATCAGAACTAATCATCATATAGTCTTCTTGTTGCCATGTACAATGATGTCCTGGTCCTGCTCGTTTCACTCAGCATCAGTTCATGTAAGTTCTCTCCAGGCCTTCCTGAAATCATCCTGTTGGTCATTTCTTACATAACAACACTATTCATAACATTCATATGCCATAACTTATTCAGCCATTCTTCAATTGATGGGCATCCACTCAGTCTCCAGTTTCTTGCCACTACAAAAAGGGCTTCTACAAACATTTTTGTACTTGTGGGTCCCTTTCCCTCCTTTAAGCTCTCTTTGGGATATAAGCCCAGTAGAAACACTGTTGGGTCAAAAGTTTGATAACTTTTTGAACATAAAAACTTTTTAATTTTCAAAACATATGCATGGATAATTTTTTCAACATTAACCGTGGCAAAAACTTGTGTTCCATTTGTTTTTTCTTTCTCTCGCTCATTTGACAGATGAGGAAACTGAGGTAAACAGTTTGAAATGACTTGTGCAGGGTCACACAGTTTATAAGTGTCTGAGGTCAGATTTAAACTCAGGATTTCTTGACTCAAGAATTCATGTCTTATCCCACTAGACCCTCTAGAAATCCAGGTTTTATATATTTGTATTCATTCCTTATATACCTTGCATATCAGATTTTTATCAGAAATCATTGACACAAAGATTTCTTCTCACTTAAAAGTTTCCCTTATCCTAGATATATTGATTTTGTTCTTCTAATAGCTTTTCAATTTCACATGATTTAAATTATTGAATTAGAGTTAGATGGGACCTTCTTATTAAGCAGATGAGGAAACTGAAGCTCAGAGAGATCAGTTGATTTGCTTACTTCTCTGACTATAATCCAGAGAATTTGTTTGGTTAAGAAACATTCCTTCCCCTCCCACTCCTGTAAAAAATAACTCCTTCCACTTCCTTCTATTTAAATTAGTTAAGTCAAACTAACATTTGAAAGTTATTGTGACT
This sequence comes from Antechinus flavipes, assembly GCF_016432865.1. Lineage (NCBI taxonomy): Eukaryota > Metazoa > Chordata > Mammalia > Dasyuromorphia > Dasyuridae > Antechinus > Antechinus flavipes. The sequence continues at coordinate 338,525,235 of NC_067400.1, read as the reverse complement.
ATGGTATAAACATGCTTTTGGTCTTTAGCCAAACTGGTTTCTAGTTTTTTCAGGAGTTCTTGTCAAATCAGGAGCCCTTTCCCACATAGTAGATATTATCTAGTTTATTAAATACTAGATCATTGAATAGGACAGCTGGGTGGTACAGTGGATAGAGTGTGGGCCTTGGAGTCAGGAAGATTCATTTTCCCGAATTCAAATGTGGCCTCAGATATATGATCAGCTATATGACTCTGACCCAAGTCACTTAATCCTATTTGCCTCAGTTGCCTCAATTGTAAAATAAGCTGGAGAAGAAAATTATAAACCACTCCAGAATTTGTGTCAAGAAAAGTTAAAATGGGGTCACAAACAGTTGGACAAGATTGAAAAATGATTAAACAATAACAGGTAATTGAATATTTTATTTCTTATCTTTACTTATCTTGTTATACTCCACTGACCAATTTTTCTGTTTTTAGAGCAACTAGATAACTAAGTAGTTTTGGTGATCACTGTTTTGAAATATAGCTTAAGATCTGGGAGTGCTATTTATTTCATACTTTAAAAAAAAAATGATGACTCTTTTGATTCTAGAAATTTTGTTCTTCCAAATGAATTTTGCTATTATTTCATCTAACTTCAATTATCTCATTAAAATGAGATATTCTAATATCTCATTAATAGTTTGATTTATATAATATTAAATTAATTTAGATTCTATTGCCTTTTTAATTATGTTGGTATAACCCAATCACTAGCATTGAATATCTTTCCAAATATTTAATTTGTCCTTTGTTTCTTTAAAGATTATTTTATAATTATATTGATGGAATTGTAAATTGATTACAAGATGTCTTACATTTTGTAACTATTTTGAATACGATTTCCCTTTCTATTATTCCTCCTGAATTTGTTGTTGCTATTTAGATATGCAAATGATTTGTTTGCTCTGAAAGTATTTACTGAAAGTATTATTTGTGTCAATTAATTTCATTGTTGATTTTCTAGGGTTTTCTATGAAAACTATAAAGTCATGGACAAAATAATTTAGTTTCCTCCATGCTAATGTTTATATCTTTAATTTCTTCATCTTGTTTTATTTCTATTAATAGAATTTTTATGTCAAATAATAGTGGGTAACGTAATATCTTGCCCTTTCCCCTGTATTTATTGGAAGAGCTTCTTGTGTTTCAACATTACAAATAATGTCAATTTAAAGCTGTATATATATTTTTCATATTGAAGAATGGCCTTTCTGTATCTAGGCTTGGGAGGATTTTTTTTTTTTTTTAGCATACTTAGTATTATACTTTGTCAAAGACTTTTTCGTATTTATTTTTTACAATTGTGGTTTTGGTTATTTATATTTTAAATATGATTAATTATATTGTTTTCATTACCTTGCACATAGTAGTTGCTTAATAAATGCCTGTTTTTAGTGATTTACTATTTAGTGACTATTATCGGCAAAGAATAGTGCTAGTTATTGAAGATATTTATTTCTTTGGGGAAGGAGTCACTGAGGATACAAAAGTAAAAATTTTAAAAAGTCTTCACCCTCAAAGAGCTTATATTCTAATAGCAGAATTTTATTATATTAGAATTCTGATGTAGAATCAGAGTTTTAAAGCTGGAAGCACTTTAAGGCCCAAAGAGAGGAAGGGACTAAACTTAAAGTCATATAAATACTCCATAGCAAAGCCAGGATCAGGACCTGTACTACTGGAACCCTTTAATCCCTCCCTTCCCTTGCTCTTTCTGTCCAATATTCTCATCAGATGCTACAATATATTTAAAGAGCTTTGCAAACCTTATGGCACGTCTTGACTTTTTTTTAACTTGAATTTTCTCATGTCTCTACCTCTTTTTTTTTTTTTCATTATTGATCTTCCCAATGTTGTTAATCAAATATTCTGATCTCTTCAGGCCAGGACTCTTTCCACTCAACTCTTTTGTTGCCATAGTAACATTACAATGAGCCTCAGAGCTTTCCCAAATGTCCCAGTGTGCTTAGGGACCTGGTCCACAGTGGAGACAGCTTTCATGGAATAGGCAGACTGGAATGGCTTGCTCTTTGAGCAGGCATTTATTAACAGAAAGTTTAAACCAGCTATTTGATTAAACCAAAATGAGGAGATTTGACAAATGATTTTTATTCTCTTTAGAACCTTAAGAAGTTTGTGACTGAAAAACTGGCACTAGTTTTTCTCAGGATCAGTGGATGAAATGATTACCTGAAAGTTCCTCATCACATTGTTTAACTCAGTCTTAGATATTCAACATCTTCTTAATTCTCTCAGTCTCCTCTCTCCTCTGATTGGAGGATAGGTAGGTAGAATGCTAAACCCCTCCCAAAGCTTTCCTTTTTCTAGTTCACTACTTACTTTCCATCTGCAGCTCCACTTTGTTTGAAGTTTACACAATAAGATGTCAGGTAACCTTTTGTTTCTCCACTTCTGCTTCCTTTTATGTGTTGTCTTCTCCCATTAGCTTCTTGAGGTCTGGAATTGTCTTTTTACCCTTAATTGTATCTCCAATGCTTCAAGCAGCAGTTTAAATATAGCTTCAGAAACTTTAAAGCTGTGTCATACTGGAAAAGTCTTTTAATCTTTTTGCCTCAGTTTTTTCACCTGTAAAATGAGCTGGAAAAGAAAATGGCAAACCACTCTAGCATCATGTAGTCATGAAGCCATAGAATATCATGTAAGCAATACAGAGAAATAGAAGAAAAAATAGGATAAGAAAGACAAAAGCTTCTCATGAAGTTTAGAGATATTAAGTAAAAGTTTCAAAAATGGGAAGGATTAAAGTCAAAATTTGTAGGGATTTGACAGAAGCAGAAGAAAATAAGAAGTGGAAAGAATATACAAAAGAACCATACAAGAAAGATCTTAACAACACTGTTAGCCACAATGATGTGGTTAATGATCTAAAGCTAGCCATCCTGAGAATATAGACAAGTGGGTCTTAGGAAGCATTGCTAACAATAAGCTTTACTAAGAGCACTGTGCCTTGAGGTGTGATCAATGTAAAAGGAAGAGGTAGAGACATGAGAGATTTCAAGTAAAAAAATGATCAAGAAGTGCCTTAAGGTTTGCAAAGCTCTTTAAATGTATTGTAGCATTTGAAGAGAACATTGAGAAAAAAGAGCACAGGAAGGGAATAAAGAATACCAATGGACAAAGACATCAAAGACAATCTTAAATCCTAGTAAAGGCAATGCCAAGGAATGTTCAAATTATTAGACAATTATGTTAATTTTACATGCCATCAAGATCATGCTTCAAATTCTGCAAGCTAGATTTCAGCAAAATGTAAACAGAATTATCAGAAGAGTAAGCTGATTTTCAAAGAGGCAGAATAACTAGAGACCAAATTGCCAATATTTGTTGGATTGTGGAGAAAACAAGGGAGTTTCAGAAAAACATCTACTTGTGATTCACTGACTTCTCTAAAGCACATGATTGTGTGGATCATAACAAAATGCAGCAAGTCCATAAAAGAAATGGGAATATCAAATTATTGTACTTGTCTCTTGAGGAACCTTTAAGAGGGCCAAGAAGCAATATTTAGAACCAAACATCAAACAACTCATTGGTTTAAAATTGGAAAAAGAACAACAAGGCTATATATTATCATCTTTTTATTTAACTGATATGCAGAGTATATCATACAAAATGCTAGGCTGGATGAATCATAAGCAGGAATTAAGACTGCCAGGAGAAAAATCAACAACTGCAGATATGTAGATGATATCACTCTGATGCAGAGAGTGAAGAGGAATTAAGAAACCTTTTAATGATGGTGAAGAAGAAGAGTGTAAAAGCTTGCTTAAAACTTAACATTAAAGAAACACTTATGTCTTGTCAGCTGGTCCCATCACTTCATGGCAAATAGAAGGAGAAGAAATGGAAGCAGTGTCAGATTTTATATTCTTGGTTTCAAAGGTCACTGCAGACAGCAGCTACAGTCATGAAATTAAAAGATGCTTCTTCCTTTGAAGGAAAGCTATGAAAAATCTAGACATATTAAAATGTAGACAACATTATTTTGCTATATGGATATGAGAATTGGAGTATAAGGAAAACTGACACTTTCTAAATGTGGTTGTGGAGAAGACTTTTGAGACTTCCTTAGACAGAAAGAAGATTAAACTAGTCAATATTTAAATAATTTAATTTAGATTATTCCCTGTAAGATCAAATACTGAAGCTGAAACTTAAATAGGTTGGCCTCATATTGAGAAAGAGTAAAGGTAAAAAGAAGAGGGGATGATAGAGGGTGGGATGGATAAATAATGTCATAAAAGTGATGAACATGAACTTAGACAAACTTTGAGAGATAGTGAAGAATAGAAGAGCCAGATGTGCTATGATCCATGCAGTCACAGTCAGACACAATTGTACAACTGAACAACAACTCATGGTAAAAGGCAGGAATCAGGAGATTCCATATTATTGGCTAAGAAGTATGTACTTTGGATGTTGGGCATCCTGGGCAAAGCCCTAATTATTCTGTTTTAGACGTATCTTTGTTCACACGTGCATTTATCTAATTACACATATATGTATTTATCTACTTTCTATATTCATAGAAACTCACAAACTCTCTTCTGCCTTCTCTCTCTATAATTCCCTCCATTCTTCCTCTCCTCTGCCACCCTCTTCATATACACACAGTCACAGACACACTTAAATACATGGCAATCAAAAATTCCAATGAATGAGTCCTCAGTGAAGCTGTTGTCTTAGTCTGTACCTTATCCTTTTCTATTTCTTGCTGCTAATCAGTGAAAAGAGATGCAGTTGTGACTGGAAGAAGAAACTATCTCATATTTGGAGAACAGAAGCAAGAATTTCTCTTTCCCTCCTCCCTCCCATTCAAACTGTATCCAAGCCACTGTCTGCAGATGTATCCCAAATAGATCCCAATTGCCACTGCATTTTTTTTCTCCTGGTAAAGTGGGGCCAAGAAAAAGAGAAGGCTCAGCCAAAAAGCTGAGGGGGAGAGAAGAAAAATCCCAGAAAAACTCAAAAACCCCAGCATTCCTGGCTGTTGTAGACATCTTGTGACTAGGCTCCCACCAAGGGAAAAACTTTGAAAAATGTGTATCAGGGCAGTTCATGCAGCTCATATGGGAGAATAGTGTTGGTTCATCCTGAGTTTGGGGCTTCCCAAGAAAGAGCTATGGGCCAGCTAGTTCTAACCTCTTACTTTGGCTGGAAGAACCAGAATCCTAGTGATAAAGTTGGCACTATCTGTACTTGCTGAATCCTTCTGGATTTCCCTAAAGGCCAAATTAGGGACCTCACCTCAGCAAAACTGGGAAAGCTGGTGAAATCTATTTTGTTTTCAGTGCCTCCTTATTCAGTTTTCTCATCATGTCCTCTGCTTTCTTATCAGCCCTTCTGCATGCATTCTCATTAACACTTACACTGTGGTCTTAGGGCCCTGCCCTTTGAAATTTGATAGCCAGATACCATGATCTAAAATCTCAATGACAGAGTTCTTGGCTGAAGCCCAGTACTGATAACCCATCCTTGACAAGTAGTTATCTAGCCTTTGCTTGAAGATATGGAGAACAGATCTAATGACGGGGAGTTCATTATCTAACAGTGCATCCCATTTCACTTTGGAGTAGTTCTGATCATTAGAAGTTTTTCCTCATGGAGCCAAAATCTAGCTCCTTGAAATTTCCACTCCTCATTACTAGTTTGGTCCAGTAGAGATAAATAAAATAAGCTTAACTCGATTCCACTGCTCATTTACTATTTGAAGGCAATCATGCTGCCTCTAAATCTTCTCTTCTTCAGACTAAGCATTCTGAATGCTTTTTACCTTATCCTTTTATGCATGGTTTCCTGTTCCATTATCATTCTGGTCATCTTTTTCTGTATGATCTCCAGTTTGTTAGTATCCTTCTCAAAAACTGTGTCCATCTTTTTTTGCATGACCTCCAGTTTGTTAGTGTCCTCAAAAACTGTGTCCATCTTTTTCTGTGATTTCCAGTTTGTTAGTGTTCTTCTCAAAAACTGTGTCCATCTTTTTCTGTGTGATTTCCAGTTTGTTAGTGTTCTTCTCAAAAACTGTGTCCATCTTTTTCTGTGTGATTTCCAGTTTGTTAGTGTTCTTCTCAAAAATTGTATCACAAATTAAATTAATAGGTGCCTAAAATGTTATATCTTCCAAAGGATACAAGTATACTTTTAATAGAAGGTGGGGGAAGGAACACATGTTTACTAAGTACCTATTATGTACCAGAAACTGTGTTAAATACTTTATAATTATCTTAATCAATTTTCATAATTCTGATGAGTACTATTACTATCTCCATTTTACAGTTGAGGAAACTGAGGTAGAGATTAAATGATTTATCCAAGGTCACGCAGCTGATAAAGATCTCTGAGGTCATACTTGAATTTGGGTTTTCTTGACACCAGGTCCACTTACCAGGACTTACCAGGTCCAAAGAGAATTCTGTTCTTCTTTCTCTGAAGTCTTGAAACAAGTGTCTGATATATTTTCAAACTATTGCAACGAGTCTGGTGTATTTACAGAGCCGTTTAACTTGTTAAGATGGCATCTCCACATGGAAGTTTCTAAAGAGCTGCTTCTAGGACAATCATGATGATTTGGCCACAGAGTATTCATAGACATTTGATAAATGGTTCTGTCTTACCAATCATAAACTGTGAGCCTTTTTGATTGGGTTTGATTAATTTAAAAATTTGTCAGCTTCTGTTAATTTTTTTCTTCATTACACGCTGGGAGATTTTAAGGGGAAGTAGAACCTGTAATTTTGTGAATTTGAAAGGTCCAGAGAGTTCCTCTGGATCCCATCTTTCAGGAATTTAGATTTTCAAACAATGCAGCATTGAGGTTTTGAGAATTAAGTAGCAAATTTAAGAAATTATCTTTAGGAACCCATCTTGGGGGGAGCTCAATCATAGACTCACCTGGCAGTCATGTTGCATCTGGACATCAACTCGGTGGGGCAGATGTCAAGTAGGAACCTCTTTAAAGTTTAAATCTAATTTTTCCTCCCTTGGAGACAAAGATAGTAGAGAGAGGATTACTTTCCCAAGGTGTTGGGAGAAAAGTTTGTGTTTGCTTTTATTATAGCTTTGAAGTAAAAGTTGCCCTTTGTCAAAACCTAAAAATAGTTAAATGAGTCTGAGTGCTAATCACCAAAGGAGAGAATGTAGCCACAAGGCATTGGAGGGAACAGCAAAGAGAGGAGATGGCAGAGAAAGGAGATAGATAATTCAATTCTCTCAGGGAATTGGAGAACCCATTCATTCATTTAGTAGGCCTTTATCAAACATTTTCTATGTGCTAAACATAGCACATGAAAAACACAGATTAAAAAGAAAACTAGTTTTTGCTTTCAATGATTTCACATTTAATTTAGTAAGAAAAAAAGCGATATACAGACATGAAATAATTAGAGAACAGTAGAATTGAGGAATAAATTATATGGAGACCATAAGCACTGAAGGGTTCAGATAAGAGAAACTGATAGGATCATAGATCCTGAACTGTAAGGACTTCAGAGGCCATTTAGTTCAATTCCCTCACTTTATGGATACAAAGTTCTCAATGGATGCTTCAAGGAAGAAGTCAGGTTCCACTATAGCAAATATTTATTAAAATTCTACTATGTTCATAGCACTGTTCAAGGCACTGAAAAAGAATTAAGTTCTGAAGGATGGATTGTATTTGTTTGGACAGAGGAGAGGGAAAAGTTCATTTTAACTTGGGGGAATGGTGGAAACAGAGGAATAGATTTGGGAGTAAGCATGGAATGTGTGGTAGATAGAAATGAATAAAGGGCTGCTCTCAGTGTGTGCTGGGGACAGGAAATAAGGCTAAAAAAGACATCCTGGAGCCCTTTCAATGATATCTCAAGCACTGGGTTGAGGAGTTTGCACTTTATCCAGTAGATAATAGGTAACTATTGAACATACATATGTTCCAAACTACACTGTGACCTCTTCTGAGGCAGGAACTTTTTCTTCCAATGGGAGTATATTGAGTTCTTGCCTTGCTGAGTATATAGAGTCAGGGAGTGGGGAGGAGGCAGTGCTCAAAAAAAAGATCAGAGGCTTAGATATGCTATCATCAAGATTTAAAGGTTTGTTGATTGACAGAAGGAGAGATTAGGACTGGTTGCCTGGCAATAATACCCCTTCACTCTTTCCCAACTCACACTGACCTTTCTTGATAAAATTTCCCCTTCAAGGTTGCCCTTAATATTCATTTTAAAGGGATTTCACCTGCATAATAATATTGCAGGCTCACTTGATAGCAAATTTAGAGATGAAAAGGACCTTGCAGGTCATCTAGGACACTCTCCTCCCCTCATCTTACTGTTGAGGAAACTTAAATCCATTTGGGTTAAGTGATTTCTCTGAGGTCCAGCAGATAAGTGTCAGAGCTGGGATCTGAACCCAAATTCACTGTCTCCAAATAAATAATTCTCATTGCAGCTCTGTCTCCTAGGTGATGTATGTATACATTTGCTGTACAATCACTAGGAATAGTTCTCTACCTCGCTGCCACAAATTCTCTGCTTGGAAAAATCAGTAACAAAATGTGGGCACACAGTCCTCTCCAAGGACCAGTTAAATAAGGTGGCAATGTTCACAAGGAGCCAGGAGCTGTATTTAGGGTTTGCAGTTGTGGGAAATGCTGAAAGGTAGGTTTTCCACAGTATTGCAGGCTTTGAGGTAGCATGGGATAGTGGGTACCACTGGCCAAGATATTTTCAGACTGAGAGGTTAAAGAAAGTTAAGATTCCACAGAATAATTAAGTGATCAATAGACACCTTGAGCAAATAAGAAACTGGGAGTCTAGGAAAGCCAATCAGACAGCCAATCAGAAAGAGTCTTGTGGTTTTAAGAAAACCACAAATTTAAAATAATAGCCTATCAAGCCCAAACTAGGTGTGGGTCAATGACCTGACTTGACCAAATCACTGGTGCACCTGCTTAATAGGGTAATTGAATTTTAAATAACATGGGAGAAGTTTCCTGCCATTTTTGAACATGAGATGTATATTGAGGGAGGGAGAACTTGTTTATTCATATTTAGGGGGAAACATGTGGTGGGTGTATCGGAAGATTGTAACCTGGAAAAATCTGACCAATCCATTCTTTGAAGGGAGGGGCTGTGCCAAACTGGAAAGCACTTTTGTGCTTGGGATTCTCTCTTCCTGAAGAGGAGTGGGGCCTGCTTCTGACCAGATGTTAAGAAGATTTCTTAAAATTCTTCTTTAATAAGTTTTCCTCAACATTTGATTTTCAGTGTCAAGAGCGTATTTCTAACAAAGTCCATTTATTTGGTAGGTATAGTAACTGGAGCCTCCAGTCTTCATTGAGCTTCAGAGAATTCAGAAAATCAGTCTTCACTGGCTTCTTCTAGTGTTTGCTAATCTTCTGTAAAAAGCCTTTCCTGGCTCCCTTAATGCTAGTGCCTTTCTTCTGAGAGCACCTTCAGGTTATCCTATATTTTCTCCCCATTAGTTTGTGAGCTCTCTGAGGCCTTTGTCTAGTATACTTATTGCTTAGCACAGTTTTTGGCATATTGTAGATATAATAAATCAGGGGTGAGAAAGCATAGTAGGAAAGGTACATTCAGAAAATTTGTTGACTTGATTTGACTTTGGAGATCATCTAGATAATCCATCTTATTAAGAACAGAATTCTTTCTTTGTCATTTTGAAAAATAGTCATGCTACCTTAAATGGTCTGTCCTCTGTTACATTGAATTCAAGTCATTAACCTGAGACTTCTAGTCTGGAATAGACCTTAGATGTCAAATTTAATCTTTTGGTTCCTGAAAGTTTTTATTCTTTTTAAATCTTCCCAATTAAAATGTAAAAACTCCTTAAGAGGCAAGATTTCAATCTTCTGCCTTTTTATTGATGTCTTTACCTAGGCTCTTCAGAATAACAGAAATGAAAAGATAGAAGGGATCTCAGAGTCTTTAATCATTCTAGTTAATCTGGACCTGAAGTGGTAACTTCTCTATAATATCACTTACATGTGACTTTACTTGAAGGTCCCCAGCCTTGGGGAATTCATCATTTCCTGAAGCTTATTTCACTTATGTGGCTATTTTTCAGCCCATTCATAGATTTTAAGTTCAAGGTCAAACACAAAGAATTTTGGGTATTTTTTTTTCCCCAGCTGAAGTTTGAAACCTGTAAGAAGAGCACTTGGTTCAAATAGTTAGGATTGTTTTTTTTTCTTACATTGAAATTAAATCTGTCCCTCTGCAGGTGCAGAGCACCCCTTTACACATTGGCCCTTCAGATAGCAAATAGCAAGGACTTTCCATCATAGGATTGAAAAAAGGCGCTGGATGAGCAGGGCATCAGAACTGAGAGATACAGCTCTGGAAATGGTGCTTTTGCTGGTGGATCTAAACAACATGCAGACATAAATCTCTAAAGAGTATTAAGTGAGACCAAGGGTCAACTGCATACTTTCTCCCTGGTTTGAGAATGTGAGTGGAAAGATCTTCCTGCAGTGATTCCAAAGCAGCCAGGTGACCAGCTCTGTTCTGCTCTCTTCTGAAACTCTGGCTCATGATCTAATCTTCAGGAAGAATAGAGGGTCAATTATCATCTCATCATTTATTTTTCTGGGACTGGATTGATTGAAACAGGCAATCCTACCTCAAAGCACTGGAAAAAGCATATTGTATCAAAGCTGGTAGAAAGCTAATAATAGTGTTTATATAGGACTTTATAAATATTATTTCATTTGATCCTCCCAACAACCATGGGGAATAGATGCTACTACTACACCAATTTTAGAATTGAAGAAACTGAGGTGACTTGCCCAGGGTCATAGAGCTAATAAGTACCTGAGGCTGGATTTGAATTCAGGTCTTTCAGATTCTAGGTTGGGCATTTTAGACACCTAGCTGCTTCTAGGGACTTGGAACTCTTTGAGAAGTCCCACACAGATATAAACTATGAATTCAATCATGTGACTGTCTTTGATCTAAGAGAGACAAAATGAACTTCCTTTTACTACTTGGCTGGATTATTAAACAAGGAGATTAAATCCTCCACATACGATGTCTCTCAAACCCTCAAACCTTTTAAATTATCTTGGTACCCACTTAAGGCAATTTGGAGGAAAAGATGAAGAAACAAAGTCTGGAAATAACTCTTTCATATATGGTTCTTCACCTAGACAGAAGCTCTTTCCTGAGAATCTCTTTAAGATTTTGATTCTCTTCAACCTTAAAGTCGGATTCAAAAAGGTGATAAGATGGACAAAAAAGAAGAGAAACTTCTATAAGTAACCTGAGCTGGAGAATGGATCAGAGCCACAGGACTGTATCAGATATATCAGGAAGAAGAGAGAATCTATTTTTTTTCCTTGATAATGTCTTTGGTCTAAAGAGAAAGCCAAATGATGTTTCTTTTTAATAATCTATTAACCTTGTTAATAAAATAATTAAATTGCCCCCAAACTTTCCAGATTAGTCCATATACCCAAACTACTAGTTCATTTCATCAAAGTTTTAGTCTCCTGCTAACTTTTTTGAATACTTGTTTATTAAATAAGTTTTTTTTAAAAAAACTAGTTAATATGCCTCTAATACTTCTCATAAATAAATGATAGTTTCCTTTAAAAAAAAAAAAGAGAGAGAAGTCCCAAACAGAGCTTTGTCAATTCACAAAGATGAGCAGCAAGACCTTTGGTATCAGAAGTGCTACATACAGACCATTTCTAGGATGGTATTGGTCCTTCCACCTTCTTTCTCTTTACTTTTTTCCTCCCTGATTTAGCAAATATTGAATTAGGTTAAATGAACAGTAATATCTGTCCTCAAGAAATAAGAAATCACTGAAGTGGGAAGAGGGCAGTCCCCTTAGTTTTGATTTATTGATAGTGATGAAAAGAAGGTGTTTCTGGGCTAACTACATATATGTAGTTTTTTTTTTTTTTAATGCCAGATCATGGGTCTTCCTCTCTTTTTTTCTTTCTCTTTGTTTTTTACTTTCATCTATAAATTGTCTCCTGTAGTCATTTTTCAGAGATAAGCAGGACAGACTGTAATGCCATGAGCCTGGAGCTATTTTCTTTCTTTTTTTCCTCCAAATTTATTTTATTTAAAGAAAAAGAATAAGAAACAAAAGAGAACATTGTCATGTGCCCAGCAGAACATTAGGGAAGATTCAAAATATATTAATAACAAATGCCAGTTCTAGACAGTATATATATTCGTGGAAGAAATTATATTCATGAGTGTCCATCTTTTTTTTCCTACTTCCTTTTAAAAGGAAATTCTCTTGTTCTTCTGTTCTCTGCTATGCACCTTTTTTTTACATTATTCTTTTTTCCCCCTTTTGTCCCCCATCCCATCCCCAAGCAAGCTAGAGTTTTTTTTTTGATTAAAGCTGTTCATTTTCAAAACATATGCATAGATAATTTTCAACATTCACCTTTGCAAAACCTTGTGTTCCAATTTTTTTCTCCCTCCTTTCTCCCCATCCCCTCCCCTATATGGCAAGTAATCTAATATATGTTAAATATTTGCAATTCTTCCGCACATATTTCCACAATTACCACGCTGCACAAGAAAAATCAGATCAAAAAGGGAAAAATGAGAAAGAAAACAAAATACAAGCAAACAACAATAAAAAAGGTGAAAATTCTATGTTGTGGTCCACGCTCAGTTCCCACAGTCCTCTCTGGGTACAGATGGCTCTCTTCATCACAAGACCATTGGAACTGGCCTGAATCACCTCACTGTTGAAAAGAGTCACATCCATCATAATTAATCTTTGTATAATCTTGTTATGTTCAATGTTCTCTTGGTTCTGCTCATTTTACTTAGCATATAAGTTCATGTAAGTCTCTCCAGGCCTCTAGTTAAGAAAGTATATAATTATGTATACATATGCAGATATATATACATACACACATACCCTCACCCATAGACACACACATATCTGTCCGATCCCTGTGGCTCCTTTGCTTTAATTCTGCTCCTAATTTGCCTTGCTTATTATTTATTATTTAACCATCCAAGGATCCCTCCCTTGTCTTCTTCCCTCATTCTTGCTTCCCTCCCTACCCATCTCTCTTCCCTTGTTTTTTTTATAGATTTTGGAGGATGATGTACTCTTCATAGTATATCTGTATGGTTGCCTATTGAACCCATTCCCGATGTGAATAGGTTTTCAGAACTATAAGCTCTTTCTCTCCCTTTAATGTCTTTTTGTCTCTGCACCTCATTTGTATGACATAATTGCTATTTTTATCTTAACTGTATCCCAAACTTTCTTTTGAGTTGTTGTATTGTTAATGTCAATCTTAAACATATGCTATAAATTTTCCATGTTAAAAAAAACCCAATTTATCCATGTTGAGTTCCTTGAAACTGATCTTTGATATTGGCTCTTATATGTTAAATTTCTATTAAGTTCGGGTTTGGTTGATAGAAAGTTCTGAAAATCTGCAAGTTCATTGAATGTCCATTTTTTCTTATTTAATATTATAGATAATTTTTCTGGCTATGATATTTTTGGCCACAGGCCTAGTTCTTTTGATCATCAGTGGATATGATTTCAAGACCTATGATATTTTATTGTGACTGCTGATAAGTCCTGTACAATTCTAATTTTAGTTCCAGTGTATTTGGATTGGTTTCTTTTTCTTGTTTCTTGCAAAATGTTCTCTTCGATCTTGGCCTTTCAAAATTTAGCAATAATATTCCTATGTGTTTTCTATAAGGAATCTCATTGAGGTGATGATCAATAGATTTTTTTCTGTTTCTACTTTCCTCTAATGTCCTGTCATTCTAGGACAATTTTCTTGGATTATTTCTTGCATTAGTGTGTCAAGTTCCTCTTTTTGGTCACAACTTTCTGGCAGTCCAATTATTCTTGTATTTTCTTTTTTGATCTGTTTTCCAGATTTGTTGTTTTTCTTATAAGATGTTTCACATTTTATTCTATTTCATTCTTTATAATCTATTTTGCGATTTCTTGGTCTTTCATAACTTCACTGGTTTCCCCTTGCCCAATTCTAATTTTCAAAGTTATTTTGTCTTTGAGACTCTGCATCTCCGTTTCTAATTGTTTAACTTTATTTTCCTCCTCATAATCTTCTTGTTTTTCTTGGATGGTTTTATTTTATTTTTGTTTTTCCTCAATGACTCTCATTTGACTTCTAAATTCTTTTGTGAGTTTTATAAATTCTCTTTGGGCAGGGAGTCATTTCACATTACTCTTTGCAGTAGAAGCTTTTTTTTTTTTTTTTTTTTTTACTTTAGCTTCCTCCTCTGAAGATGAACCCTGGTGTTCCTTGTTCCCATAGTATGTTTCTAAGGTGGGGTTCTTCTTTGTTGAATATTTTTTAATAAGAAATATTAATATAAGCACCTCTAAGCCTGGGATGGGGAGGATGGTGCCTCTGGTTTCCCTTCAGCTCTCTTCTCTGACCAGAAACTCCAAACCAAGATCTCCATCCTCCAGCAAGTGCCCAAAGCAGCAGCATCCCTGTCCCACTGCTTCTAAACTTACTAGGTGCTGTTTCGTTCTAGCTGGGCCTGGCATTCCCAATCAGCCGGGTTCATTCTGTGTTCCCACACTCAGATCCAGATTCCACAAGCAATCTTGTAGGGGATAGTTTCTGTGGTTCCTGCTGAGGCTCCAGCCTTATCCAGTTCATCCCAGGGCTCCTTACTCGGTATTTCTGTGGAACTAACCAAGAGGTATTTGCACTTCACATGGGTTAATCCAGCCTGGGTCTTTCTTCAGATCTTCAGAAAGAAATTTGTTCTATTTATTGGAGAAATTGGGAGAGCTTGAAATTTACACACTCCACCAGCTTCCCAGAACCTTCCCCTCTGGAGCTATTTTCTTAAAAATAACATTAGCCTGAGATCAGTTCAGGCTCTAATTTTTTTTTATCCCTGCCTCTTAGAGTCCTTAGTTTCTTCAATTGAGCAGTAGCTGAACCAATTGAGATATTTGGTTGTGATGGAATATTATTGTGCTTTAAGAAATGATGAGTGAGATATTTTCAGAAAAATCTGGAAAGACTTAAATGAATTGATGGAAAGTGAAGTAAACAGAACCAAGAGGACCTTGTACACAGTAACTGCAATATTATATGATGAGTATTTGTGAATGGCAGCCATTCTTAGCAATATAATGATCTAAGACAATTCTAAAGGACTTATGATAAAACATATTATCCATCTCCAGAAAAAAAACTGATATGATCTGAATGCAGATCAAAACATACTTTTATTTTTTTATTTTTGGGGTTTCTTTCTTTTTTTTATTTCATAGCTTTTTATTTATAAGTTATATGTATGGGTAATTTTACAGCATTGACAATTGCCAAACCTTTTGTTCCAATTTTTCCCCTCCTTCTCCCCACCCCCTCCCCTAAATGGCAGGATGACCAGTAGATGTTAAATATATTAAAGTATAAATTAGATACATAATAAGTATACATGACCAAACCGTTATTTTGCTGTACAAAAAGAATTGGACTCTGAAATAGTGTACAATTAGCCTGTGAAGGAAATCCAAAATGCAGGCAGGCAAAAATAGAGGGATTGGGAATTCAATGTAATGGTTCTTAGTCATCTCCCAGAATTCTTTCACTGGGTATAGTTGGTTCAGTTCATTACTGCTACGTTGGAACTGATTTGGTTCATCTCATTGCTGAAGATGGCCAGGTCCATCAGAATTGGCCATCATATAGTATTGTTGTTGAAGTATATAAGGATCTCCTGGCCCTGTTTGCAAAACATACTTTAAAAATTTTTTTTCTTTTTCTTTTCTTTTTATGTGGGAAGATCTCTGTTTTCCTTCACAATGTGACTAATATGGAAATATATTTTGGATGACTACAAATGTCAAATTGGTTATTGTCTCAGGGAGATGGAGAAGTGAGGGAAGGAGGGAGATAATTTGGAACACAAAATAAAAAAAAATTCAGTCCCCATGGTTCTCTCTCTGGATGCATATAAATCTTTCCGTCACAAGTCTATCGGAATTTGTCTGAATTATCTCATTGTTGAAAAGAGCCAAGTCCATCACAATTGATCATTGCATAATCTTGTTATTGCTGTGTACAATTCTCACTTAATTTCCCTATTTTATGTTAATGAAACCATAGTTTTCACCTCTATAATATATACACACACATGCATATTTTGGTTCTACTCACTTCACTCAGTGTCAGTTAATATAAATCCAGACATTTCTGAAATCATCCTGCTGATCATTTTTTATAGAACAATAATATTCCATACCATAACTTATTCAGCCACTCCCCAGCTGATGGGCATCTGCTCAGTTTCCAGTTCAGTATTTCCGGAATCAAGAATTCTCTTTTCTAAGTCTTCACTAGTTGTGGTTGGTAGCACCTGCAGGAGCAGTTGCCAGGCTGCATCTTCATCATGTTCGCTTCTCAGATGATGGCTAAGGACATTGGACTAGAAACATTGCCTCTCCAAAGCACCTGGATGCATAGTCCTGGGATGCCTCCATCAAGACGTGTTGGACAAGATGGTAGTTTGACTTGCCTGGCACATGACGCCTCCTGTCTCTCTCAGGAAGCCTTGTTGCTAGGCTGGACTGCTTGCCCCATGTGTGGCAGTTGGTAGAAGTGAATGGTGACTTCTTTGAAGGAGTTTCCTCCTCAGAAAATGTCTGTGAGGGCTAGGCTGGAAGCAGGACTGGTGTTTTGGGAGGTGCTGCTGCTGCCCGGGGTATTGTGTCTGACTACTCCTGGCAGTTGGTTAGCAGCTTTTTCTGGTAGTGTTGAATAAGGTAAGCCATCCTCTCCACAATGATTACAACCCTTAATTATGGCTGTGGAACCAGGCTGGAAGCAAGTTTGGTGGTTTGGAGGGGAAGGCACCCTGCTATTCTCTAGGCTTTTGAACTCGGGGTCTTAGTTTGTTACCATCAGTCTAAGATTATAGGTTTCAGAGAATGTGCTGAGCATTAGCAGAGAAAGTTTCCTTATTTCCACTTAATTTCCTCATTTTATGCTAATGAAATATGTTCCATCTCTATTATATATATGAAATATATATATATATATATATATATATATATATATATATATATATATATATATATATATATATTCCTTGAGGTAAAGGACTTTGATTTTTGTCTTTGTGTTTCCAGTACCTAACACAGCAGCCTGCCTATAATAGGTTTTTAATAAATGCTTGCTGATTGAGTGATTGATCTTATTCTGCTATCTTTACAACATTCAAGATTGCAAAATATCTTCAGGTTTACTATAGGGCCAGATATCTATGTATATGACATGTCCTCTTACCTGAATTTAAATATGGGACTGTATTTTATTTAAATTTATCTAGTTCTGAGTTTTGTACACAGTAGGTACAAACTAGGTGTTTAATTGAATTAAACTGGAATTTGGGAATAACTACTTTGACATAATGGTTTCTGAGAAGTTGCTTTAAATCAAGCTTTTTTTTTTTTTTAAAGTATTCTCATTTTCCTCATTTCCTTACTATTTCAGAGATGGTTTTAACTTAAAAAATTTTTTTTTCTTTCTTTTCTTTTTATGTGGGAAGATCTCTGTTTTCCTTCACAATGTGACTAATATGGAAATATATTTTGGATGACTACAAATGTCAAATTGGTTATTGTCTCAGGGAGATGGAGAAGTGAGGGAAGGAGGGAGATAATTTGGAACACAAAATAAAAAAAAATTCAGTCCCCATGGTTCTCTCTCTGGATGTATATAAATCTTTCCGTCACAAGTCTATCGGAATTTGTCTGAATTATCTCATTGTTGAAAAGAGCCAAGTCCATCACAATTGATCATTGCATAATCTTGTTATTGCTGTGTACAATTCTCACTTAATTTCCCTATTTTATGTTAATGAAATCATAGTTTTCATCTCTATAATATATACACACACATGCATATTTTGTTTCTACTCACTTCACTCAGCGTCAGTTAATATAAATCCAGACATTTCTGAAATCATCCTGCTGATCATTTTTTATAGAACAATAATATTCCATACCATAACTTATTCAGCCACTCCCCAGCTGATGGGCATCTGCTCAGTTTCCAGTTCAGTATTTCCGGAATCAAGAATTCTCTTTTCTAAGTCTTCACTAGTTGTGGTTGGTAGCACCTGCAGGAGCAGTTGCCAGGCTGCATCTTCATCATGTTCGCTTCTCAGATGATGGCTAAGGACATTGGACTAGAAACATTGCCTCTCCAAAGCACCTGGATGCATAGTCCTGGGATGCCTCCATCAAGACGTGTTGGACAAGATGGTAGTTTGACTTGCCTGGCACATGACGCCTCTTGTCTCTCTCAGGAAGCCTTGTTGCTAGGCTGGACTGCTTGCCCCATGTGTGGCAGTTGGTAGAAGTGAATGGTGACTTCTCTGAAGGAGTTTCCTCCTCAGAAAATGTCTGTGAGGGCTAGGCTGGAAGCAGGACTGGTGTTTTGGGAGGTGCTGCTGCTGCCCGGGGTATTGTGTCTGACTACTCCTGGCAGTTGGTTAGCAGCTTTTTCTGGTAGTGTTGAATAAGGTAAGCCATCCTCTCCACAATGATTACAACCCTTAATTATGGCTGTGGAACCAGGCTGGAAGCAAGTTTGGTGGTTTGGAGGGGAAGGCACCCTGCTATTCTCTAGGCTTTTGAACTCGGGGTCTTAGTTTGTTACCATCAGTCTAAGATTATAGGTTTCAGAGAATGTGCTGAGCATTAGCAGAGAAAGTTTCCTTATTTCCACTTAATTTCCTCATTTTATGCTAATGAAATATGTTCCATCTCTATATATATATATATATATATATATATATATATATATATATGTATATATATATATATATACTCCTTGAGGTAAAGGACTTTGATTTTTGTCTTTGTGTTTCCAGTACCTAACACAGCAGCCTGCCTATAATAGGTTTTTAATAAATGCTTGCTGATTGAGTGATTGATCTTATTCTGCTATCTTTACAACATTCAAGACTGCAAAATATCTTCAGGTTTACTATAGGGCCAGATATCTATGTATATGACATGTCCTCTTACCTGAATTTAAATATGGGACTGTATTTTATTTAAATTTATCTAGTTCTGAGTTTTGTACACAGTAGGTACAAACTAGGTGTTTAATTGAATTAAACTGGAATTTGGGAATAACTACTTTGACATAATGGTTTCTGAGAAGTTGCTTTAAATCAAGCTTTTTTTTTTTTTTTAAAGTATTCTCATTTTCCTCATTTCCTTACTATTTCAGAGATGGTTTTAACTTAAAAAATTTTTTTTTCTTCTTTTTTAAAATAGTGTTTTTAATCTTTATATCTGATCTCTTCCACAAGCACTAGATCTTCATACCTTAGGCTTCAATTTCTCTGCTTTCAGCCTTTTGGTCAAATAGTAACAGATCTATAAAAACTAACACATAAATGCACCAGGGAGGCTCACCATTACACCCTCTAGCTTGTATGTTTTCCAAGATTGGATTTTAGCTATGCTGGGTTCTTTAGCAAAGGATAAGGACAGGTTAATCTGGTCTCTGATGAAACTGGAAACCTGAGCAGGTGGTGATCTAGCCAAGCTGTGAATGGAAAGAATTTAAGCTAGGGGAATTTCCATTCCTTTGATTATTCTCCATCTATAAGATCAAGTGAATTATAGTGCTTATTTTGTTCCAGCTCCCCTGGCATTCCAACCCTGTTCAAGTTTAGCCGACAGCTCTCAGCAAAAACAATAAACCCTAGATGGTCTTATTTAGTCCATTCTACTTCACTTGAAGAACAGCTCTTTCTTCATTAATCACTTTTCAAATCACAGGGCTATCACAGCTCCACTGGCACTCCTAAGACCTCTTATTCAGTTACACCCTTAAACAGTCCCAGAGTTGGCTTACTGGTAAATTGCTGTGTCTGGAAAAGTCCAGATGTCAGTCACTGTTTGTGGAAGGAGCTGCCCACTAGTAGCAGCTTTCCCCCCACTTTTCCTGCCTTCTTCTTCTTCCCTCCCACTAGGAGCCATGATTGGAGATTGGTTACTTTCCTAATACTTTCCTAAAAAATTCTATTATTGAGGCAACTCTTTCTCTTCATTATTCAAGTCTACCTTTGTTTTTGCTATTTGGGCTTCTGCAGATATCCTGGTTGCTGATTCCCTGGATTTTTGACTTCTTGCCTAATTCTGCTTTTCTTGCACATTTCTGGGTTCTTTTCTATCTATCTAGGTTCTTACAGTTCATTTATCTGACCCTTATTCTTCCCAGAAAACTGCTAATAGATGGCAGGAGGTAAGGCAATAAGGGCCAGTAAGTTTGGGTGAATCCAAGAGTGGGAAAGAGTTCCTCTCAGAAATTATTGTTATGCTGTGGTACCAGCTGGAAAGTCAGATGAAGTAGATTGAGATCCAGGGAAAGAGCCCAAATTACTAAATTCAAGGGAGCAAGAAAGATGTTAAACTGAATACCATCAAAGATGAATGGGATGGGATGCTTAGAGATACAGGGAAAAAAAAACACCTAGAAAACTATTCATGTAGCTGACCTTTGGGGATTTTGTAAAAATGGACTTGGACATGGAGCAAGAGCAGAGATGCCTTCTGATCAAGTCTCTTTTCTTGTGGTTTTTAGCCCCCCAACGGTTTCAGACTTATTTCTGAATTTATGAGGACAAATTTCTCCCACCATTTTTTGTTTGAAATTGGCCTTGAAGGGGAAAAGTGACTAGAAGAAAAGACAAGCTTACATATAACAGAGAGGCAGAGGGAGGGAAATCACAGAGTCATACTCAGTACCACCTTATTTATCTATATTGGACGGCCATTGGCTGGTTCTAAGATTCTATTCTTAAGTCCTTAGTGCTTGTCTCCATCTGTTGGAGGTCACCTCTCTATACTGAAATCCACCCATGAGTCAGAGCTTTACATATAGATTCAAGCTGGGCTGCTGCTTGGTACAGTGACATTTAGAATTAGAGAACCTGTATTTAAATCTTTACCCAAATCTCTGACTTTCCTATTTATTATCTGGTTGACTATGAACAAATAACTTCATTTAACTGGACCTCAATTTTCTCATTTGTTAAGTGAAGGGGATTAGACACTCTTTTCCAGCTCAAAAATCTATTGTTTTGTGATCTAGTTCCAACATCTGTCTGGTCATAATGTTTTTCCTGTCTCTTTGCTTCTCCTGTTCCATTTGCTTAGCTTTTTTTTTCTTTCTACCTATCCAGTCCCCTAAGGGTCACTCTTAGGGTCAAACACAAAAAGACTTTGGGAAATTTTTCTTGAAGTGAAGTCCAAAATCCAAAGGAGCTTAAGTATTCCTATGGAAGTTTGGTAGTTCTCAAAGCTTCACTAATGGCCCCACAGAGAGTAACTGATTCTCTTCATTCAATTAGGAAATATTATCTGGCTTCTTCTAAAATATCACTCCTCCAACATTGATTAAGGATTTATTCATAAGTAGTCTACACCTTTGATTGATCGATTGATTCAATATAAAGGCCTTCTACATTTGCATTAACTGGGGTAAGGGTGATCCTTATATGTGAATGGGAAAACTGAGATGGAAAAGCCAATATTTCAAACCATGAAGAAGTAATAAACATAAAGTTATAACATCAAGTTACAGTAGAAACATTGTCTTGGTGACAAAAGCTAGTCTTTTTAATGAAGGTGTTATAGCAGTAATTGGTGATACTTTGAAAAGCCCATGATTTATTTTGCATATTTCTTTTGTCAGTGCAAATTACCACTCATCCAGGTATCATAAATTAGAGATAAGGATTTAGGAGTTATATTCAAATTTCTCATTTAATACAATTCTTTTTTTGAAGCATAGTAATAATTATAACTCATTCCTATAGCACCTCGAAGTTTACAAAATACTTTCCTCACAACAGTTTTATTAGCTAGTGAAAGATATATATGATATATATCATATCTTCAGTTATACATGATATAACTGTGATAGAATAAATGCTTTCTTAATAGTTATAGTGCTTCTCATTGTCAGAGCTTGGACTTAAAACTATATGTTTCCTAATTCCATGTCCAGTGAACTTTCCATTATGCTGAGCTTAAAATTAAATTAACAAAATTTTCAACTGTGAGTAGAAATACTTGTGTTTTCATTTTCTTTCATGGTCCTTGATTGTCCAAGTGAACAAATGCTTAACATGGAAAATTAGAGTACAACTTAGAAACTGAAGAAGAAAAAGGACTAATAAATCTAATCAATTAACTCAGAGTGCTTCCTCACTTCTGAATTTGTGTGTAGAATTATCATGGAAATGCCAAGAATATCAGGATCTTGGAGATGGATTCCTCATGGTTTGGGACAGAAATCATCCCAGCATCCTTCTTCTTTTACTCTGGGGAATATGCCTTTATCTTGTGATTATCAGTCTGCATGATGATTGACAAGTTACCTCCTCATACCCTAAGGGATGTACAGTCTTGAAGTCACATGAGCAGAGAATATGTCAGCACCGGAACAACATACGGAAATGGAAGAAGGATGGCCTACTATATATTTATTGATATAAGCTTGTGTGTGTGTGTGTGTGTAGATCTATATATATCTGTTTCTGTGCATCTTTATGCATGTATATATGTATATATACATATAATAATTATCTATTGGATTTTCCATCTCACTTTTCTTATTCACATATAAAGGTGAGGATTTTCACTCCTACCCATATTAATATTTATATCGATATCTACATCTCTCTATCAAGTAACAGAGCAACAAGATCCTTAGCACTGGATTCAGAAATAAAGATGCATGGATGGTCCATTCATAGTGTATGTTATTTCTCCGTTTTCCTTTCTCTTTTTCTCCCAAGAGAGTATGTTACAATTTCCTGAAGCTTATTTCTGTTTTTTAACATGTGGTTTACCTTTTTGTTTACTTAGTCTTTTAAGTTGGGCTACTCTGATAAACATGGTTAACCACTACATTATTAATCTATGAATGTCATTCAAATGCAATAGAGAGGAGTCATAAGAGAGCACCTGGGAGCTGAGGGAGATAGATTTACAATGGTTTTTTGCCCATGTGCCTCTGGCTGGGTCCTCAGAGTTAGAAAAAAATTGTTATTGATTAATTTTTTTTCCAACTTCCCAGAGCTGAAAGAGAATACTAATACCTACATTTTTTTTTCCTTAGGAAATGAATGAATCAGTAGTCTGGCTAAGGGAAGGTTGGGGAAGGAGAAAAGGGGACCCAGAAGAGCTGGATTATCATTGCAAGTACCATTACACTTCCTTTATTCCCTCCTGGATTCAGTTTGAAAGAAAAATAATTTGACAACAGATTTTCCCTTTCTTCCTCCCATCCCCACCCCTAGATGGCAAGCAATCCAATATATGTGAAATATGTTAAAATATATGTTAAGTTCAATATGTATAAACATGTTTATATAATTTTCTTGCTGCACAAGAAAAATCAGATAAAAAAGAAGTAAATGAGTAAGAAAACAAAATGCAAGCAAACAACAACAAAAAGAGTAAGCATGTTATGTTGTGATCCACATTCATTTCCCACAGTCCCCTCTCCGGGTGTAGATGGCTCTCAAAGAGCTTCCATCCTAAAGTGAAAGACAACATATAAAAGAGGACTGGAAAGCAGAGAAAGGTACTAGTAGGGCTGAATACAAGGATATGGGAAAAAATTGAATCAAGAATAGAGTCATGAAATGATGTTCCTGGCCAGTATTCATCAATCAGAATACAGGACCACAGTAGGGAAAGCAAGGGTCCCAAGTATGAGAGGAGATGGAAAAGCCTGGATAATCAAAATAGAAGTGAATTGAGTGTGAATGGACTGGTGAAGTTAGATGAATTCTATACTT